>NW_026267190.1:183429-197300 GCF_000697945.3 Frankliniella occidentalis | reverse complement strand
AAGGAAGGAAGGAAGGAAGGAAGGAAGGAAGGAAGGAAGGAAGGAAGGAAGGAAGGAAATGAAAGGAAATCATTGGTGGAATCATTTATTTTACGTCCTCGCAATACGATGAACTTGAAAATTGCGTCACCCATAGAGCCTTTTTGTAATCGGAATAGACACAAAATGTGAGTATTTCACTGAATCTCTGAGCCAGTCATTAGGGTGTTTCATCTTCACCTTTTGAGTGCTTTGCGCAGTGGGATTTGATGCATAAGTGTTTTGTTTGAAAGGCCTTGTGGCCAACTTTTGAAAACTCCACTGCTTGCCCACTTCCGAGATGGAGAACCCACTGCGCAAAGCGCTCAAAAGTTGAGAATGAAACACCCTACCAGTCATCTACTACCGGTTCCGTTTTTCTGCTTCCGTTCTTATTCACTTCCGGCTCCGAGTCCTGAGATTCAGTCAGTTGACGCCGCCCTTCATGCTGGACCAAAAGTGATGCGAACGTACCAGAATTTGATTCGGGGTAAAAATACCAATAATTATCGCTGTGCTGGTCGGTATGCTGGTCCTGCTATGCCCGCCGCTGATTGCTCGGTTCTGCGTCACGTGGGCGCCTGGCGGGGTGGGGCGGGGCAGGGCGCGGAGCGGTGTAGCGGCAGTCGCAGTGGGGCTCCTCTCCTCATTCCATTCCACGGGATGCGTCCCGTTAGCAAATTACGCAACAACAAGTAAGTATAGCGACCCGAACCGACCGGCCAGAGCCGCCTGTTCGTTCGGCCCGGCTCAGCCTCACAGCATGGGCTCCGAGCTCCGACACCTCCATCGGACCAGGAAATATTCGGCTCCGGATGAGGGGAGCGGGCCTGGCTCGATTGCGGGTATTCTTTAACCGTTCCTTCGAGCTGCTCCATATAGCTCCATAAAACTAGCTGTGTGAGCGCGATCACTTTGCTCAGTCGAAGATGTAGTGGCAATAAAAATGGGAGATTTACAGTTGAGCATTTTAAGAACCATCTTACTCTTCCTACCTTCCAGTTGCAGAAATCAGTATGTATAACACTAGTTTGATGTCAATATAGTACGGTTATTCAGCTGGAAGACAACCGGAATCTAAAGAAGAAAAGCATGACTGCTCGATCTGTTTCCTTTTGCACGCTCATTTAACTGACTGACCACCACACACCGGCGTCATCGTCGACCAATCAGCGTTCAGGCAGGAGGAAACAGATCGGTAGCCTAAGTCATTCTTTTCTTCATTAAGTGACAATGGTCTTTCAGCAGAGTGTCCTATCAGAAGCGTCAGTGTCCCCCTCTGAATACTGAGGGATCGTGCCAAAAGTACGTCCGTTATTCGCCGATTCGATACTGCCAAGTTCAGCCTGTGCAAGCTCTCACAGCGCCTGTTGGGTAGGCAACATCTGGCCTGCAGTGCATGCGTGTAGTGCGGGGTGGCCTACCCGGAGTCTCGCAGGCGCCAGAGCACCCGTAATTTACCCGATTCAATCTGAGGGAAACCGAACGTACTTTTCTAAACGATACCTTGGGTTGGGTGAACGTCCGCTCGCCCCTCCTCCCCCTCTCCACACGTGACTGGCTCATCTCCCCCGGGGCTCCGTGTGTGACAGGAGGCGCCGCAACACTTGCGTCACAAGTAGCGGGGTGGGCCACACCGGCAGCGCAGCGCAGCTCAGCGCAGCGCCGTTACGCCAAACTGCTCCGCTGCTGTGAGCCCCGCCGGGGCCCCGCCCCGCTACGCCCCGCTACGCCACGGCACGGCGTGCGTGGTGGGCTGGCGCTGCGCTGGTGGGCCCGGCCCAGGCCCGGCGGCGGCGGCAGACTCCGGGAGCGGGATCATGACCGTGAACTTGGGGGCGCGGCCACGGCCACGCCACTCTCAGACGAGAGGACGACAACAGCGCCCAGGACAACGCCCATAGGGCAACGTCTAGGACGACGTCCACGACAACGTCCATAGGACAACGTCCACGACAACGTCCACGACAACGTCCATAGGACAACGTCCACGACAACGTCCACGACAACGTCCATAGGACAACGTCCACGACAACGTCCACGACAACGTCCACGACAACGTCCACGACAACGTCCACGACAACGTCCAGGACAACGTCCACGACAACGCCGCGGCGGCGCGTAGGTCTACCCACTTTAGTGGTCTGCTGAGGGTATGGCGGGCTCGGTCGCTGACATGTGTCTTTTACGCCTATGATACCAGGTGGCTGATTCACCACGCGCACTTCTGTAGTTATGCTGTACCGCATTCCTGCGGGCGAGGCGGGTTGCCTACCATCTTTTGCATGCTGTTATGACCATGCGTGTATTCATGGCAGACAGTCGCACATTTGCGTTTCAAGTGTATAGCATCGGCCATGGCAGCACAGCAAGGGGGCAGTGGGTAGGTAAAACCAAACACATGCCACCTCAGCCTGCAGGTACGCCTCAAGCACAGTGCCGCGCCGCCCCCGCAACACCAGCCCTAGAAGGACTTGCAGGACTGACGGCCCACTTCAGGAGGCATCAGAGGCGTCATGATTGGTTTCTGTTTGCAGTCTGTTGCAGTGCTGCAGCCCCCCTTTGGACATAACTGTGCGGTCGGCTGCGGGCGTGGGGACCGGCGGGGACCGTCCTGTGACGCGGGTCAGACGCTTCAGCTTGGGCGCCCGGCCCTTTCTTTCGAAGTCTGAGCCGTCTTATCATTGGTCCTTTGGCGCCTTCACCGAGATCGTAGCCACACTATAGTTGCCCCCTTTTGGGACGGTATGGGACTTTGTCCACGCGGCTGTCGATGCTCGGCCATGGGCGTCAGTTACCGCACTCCCGAAGCGAGCGCCGCCTGTGTCGTGGGCAGCCCCGGGCTCCGCAGCCTCCGCGGCATGCCCAGCCCAGCCCTGGCCTATGCCGTGCCATGCGGCCGCGCTGCCGCACCATGAGGCCGTGCCCTGCAGGAGTAACGGTCCCGTGGGGCCGGGCCGGGCCGGGCCGGCCAGGCCATGGAGGCGGCTCAGCCCGATGGCCCACTTGCAGCAGCTGCATCCAGGTCAGCCGTAGTGGCGGCCGGTAGCGGGGAGGCGGCGGCCAGCGCTGCCCGCCCATGCGTCCCCGTACCAGCCCGCAGACTGTGCCCGCAGAGAGGCGCGGGATGGGAATCGGAATGACATCAAAGCAAAAGGCACCACGGGTGTCCGTGTGATTTTTAGACAGTCCCCAAGACTGTCTCTACCAGAGGACAAAGTCACCCCTCCCCCTCCCTTGACCTGTTACAGGGCGCGGGCGCTTGACTGTGTGTGTGTATTTTTTTGTGTCGAGGCAGTGACGGAGGACTACATGACTTTGCCAACGACCCCGCAGAAGAGGAAGGTAGGCTCTGTCCGGCCCGACTAGGGCGAGGAGAGCGTCTCTGTCCTATGCGGGGCGGAGGATGCCCTAAAGAGACTCGGGGCCCTCCAGCGGCACCTCGCGGACAGAGTCCGGCTCGAGCCCGTCTAGGGATGTGGCAGCCCACCAGGCCAGGTCTGGATAAGGGGCACAAGCTAGGCCCGGTGGTGTGGTGTGGCGAGGCGTGGCGTGGCCCGGATCAGGACGGCCCCGTCCGCTTAGCTCCGCGTTGCTGTACCGTTAGACGGGTGCGTGGAAGGAGGAGGAGGAAGTGGACGAGGAGTGGGAGAGTGTGAAGAATGAGGGAGGGGAAAGGGAAGGGGAAAGGGTAACGTGACGATGACTTTTTTTTTGTTCCCTTTCGGAGTGTGCGACCAAAATTTCCACCATAATAGTAGGGGAACAAGAAGTCCGCGGGTGACGCGAGTTTTCTGAACTAATAAACTCAGGGACTGTGTTAGTCCGAAAGGTCTCTAACAATGTTTTCGCGTATTTGTGAAGACAAATACGCGTTTTACACACAATTCCTGCTGGTGGTTACACGTCTACGGGATATGAAGTAGTGGTTGCGCAGAAGCGCCTGCAATGTGTGGTATAGGCAACCCATCTTACGCAGGAGCGCATAGTACGGAAATGTTGCCTATGCGCTCTCGCTCAAGGCGCTTCCAAGCCAAGAGATGCGAAGCAACCAAAGCCGAACCTCTACGATAGATAGATTGATCTGATTAGAAAAGAAGATCTACTGCCATTTTCAGAGTTCACGGTCACCATGTTTTGTTTATTTCCTTTCTTTTATTCAACGAATTGAGTAGAATACACAGAAAGGAAATAAAATAAAGTGAGATTCATCCAGCAGGTTGAGATATCTATTTCCTTTTTGGTAACTGGTGGACAAATGAAGTGTTTCCCAAAAGAGCTCACATTGTTAGTACCACATGAAATGATAAAGCAGATAAAGTAGGACAATCATTCCAGCAGGGGGCAGTAGACCATCGACCGTATTTGATAGCAGTACTGCTTTGCATCCTGGGGGTTGAACAAAGTATCAAGCGTGACCACATTGTGGTCGCGCCGCACTCACAGTCTTAGGAACCGGAACAAACAAAGTCTTCCTATTATTGCTAAGGTAACTTTTGCAAAGATATTGCTACCCTTTTCAATGCGAGGACGCTCAGACCACAAGAAATAACATTTGATAGAGTTCTTAACACGTTGATTCCCACAGGACCACAAGTATGGCCACAGTAGCATGTAAAAGAGGACACCCCTGGGACTCAACGCAACATGTTAACTAACTATGTAATTAAATTAATGTGTGAAGGAAAGGGTAATAAATGGGCAAAAAGGACTTTTGAATTTTTATTGATAATTTGTGTAAAGTATATAAGAAAATAATTTACTAGTGTCCAGATAACATAAAATTTCTTGACTGACCTTTAAATAAAGTAAAGTGACCAAATTGGCTGTTGCTGATGGCTTGCAAATTATTCTGAGGAAGTAGAAGGGGAAGGAAACCTAGAGATACAAACTAGCAGCAAAGACAATATCTCTCTTCATAAGTTTAATTCCTTCACTGAATTTGTTTTCAAGGTCTGTGTTTCCTATGTTCTTTGATGCCTGACAAAGTTGCCTTAAAACTTCTTCCAATCTTCTCATGCATCGAATAATGCTTCCTAAAAACGAAATATTTTGTTTTTACTATTGTACCTACATATTAAGGGAAAAAGTTGCAAAAAAGCAAGAACCAAACATACCTTCAAAAATGTCTGTCATCCTGCAAATGTCAAGAAACGATGAGCCTTTGCACCAAGCATAAACAACATCCATCAAAAATGGCTTAAATTGTCCGACATAATCTTCTTCTTTAATGTCTAACTTCGCCTCTGCACTGACTCGAGCTATCCTTCGAGCCAAGTCCTAAAAAAAAACGCAAAGTTGGAATTAAGATAAATTTACTAAAATATTTTAAATTTTATAAATATGTAGTTGACATTAATGCATACCTGCATCTGCCTCAAAGGACCAGACAGTTCTTCGGATTTTTTGGGGTTTTCAGAACTCTTTTCATCACATACAAAGCAACTAATTAATGAAACACATTGAGCTACTGTCAAGTCATTGAATAGGCCATTAAATATCATTTCAGTCATGAGAAGTTCGTCACACCTACAAGAAAAAGATTCAAATAATTTTAAGGGAGCACATTAATTTTGGTAAAGAAGTGATAGCAGTTTTATATACAATTTTTCACTCACCCACTGAGTTCACAGGCCACTCTACCCTTTAGTTCTATGACATCAGCTGCAGTACAGTAACCAAGTCTTCTCAAAATTCTTTTTCTGCACTTTAGTTCATCCATGTGAAGCAAAGATTTAGCATGTTTTAGCTCTCCTTTGACAAGTTTTAATTGGTTGCCTAGCTGCAAAATTTAGGTAAAATTGTGAAGATACTTTGTACATTTGTAAAGAATGAGGAGTCAATTATCTGAAAATGAGTGGGTTAATTTTATTAACTTAACTTACCTCAACTTTCTTTAGATACTGAGCATAAATTTCTTGTAGGTCATCACTGTTGTGAAGTGGGTGGGCATACATGCGCTGTTCAAATGTTTCAATTTGCCTTACAGAATCCACAAACACATCGTCTTTGATATGCATATCAGTAACTGGATTAAGAAGGGGAGGCCCATCCTTGAACCTCTTTTGAACCTCCTGAAAGCAAAAATAAAAGAGGAGTCCAAAATTGTGTTTAAAATCCATTAAGATAGAAAGTTCAACAGAAAGTTTTGAGATAGAACCAACCTGTAGAGTTTTGTACACTGACTTGCGGTTGTCTGGTGGTCTTAGGTCTTTAGGATAATGAATTCTAAGAGAACTAATTTTAGTAATTAAAGAGCTCAAAACTGGAACTACTTCCATGTCACCAGTAACTCCAGAGGGACAGGGTTTGGGAGGTTGATTTTCTTCTCCAGAGACATGCAATAAAACTTCAACAATAACCTGAGGTGGGTCCCTGGATGGATTAGAATGACCACCTCTTCCTCTCCCTCTTCCAGAGGGTGCTTCCTGTTTTTTAAAATTGATGATGATTCCCCAATCAAACTCATCTGATTCATGTTTTATCTTTAAAAAAGTAAATTAAAAAGAAAAACAACAAATATTAGATTAGATTAGTAACATTAATTGGGTACACTTTAATTGGTGTCAGATGTACTGTATTCCCTTACCTTAACCATCCTGCCTGGTTGTAAGAAAGGTATCAAATACTGTGGCTGGGTTATATAACTCTGGTACACCTTTCCTAAACTTTCCAGTTGAGTACGAATGTGATAATAAGACTCAGCTTGTGGTTCTTTCGGAACAATAAGGGAATCATAATCTTCTTGAAGCTGACACACCTCTAAGATTTAAATGTGAGAAATACATGTATGAAATATAAGGTACGCAGCATTTTTGAAATCGACACACCGAAACACAAAATAGTGGACCTGGAGAACTTACTTTGGTATAGCTCTGGTATGATTGAGTGGTTCTGGAATTGGAAGAAACTCCTCTCCAACATGTACTCCGGATTAATCTCCTCTACTCTAAGTAAGTTTAACACCATGTTGTAAGTTAAGTGGAAAGCTGAGTTGATTGGATCTGGTAAACCTTGTACCATGTCACGGCCCACTTCTGGAGATACTTTCTCATCCACCATAAGGATGACAATACCCTTCTCATCAAGTCCTCGACGTCCAGCTCTTCCAGACATTTGAATATATTCACCTGATGTGACCTATATTATAATAATAATAATAATAATAAAAAAAAGATAATTATTTATCAAAACTAAGACAAAAATAATCAAGAATATCAGAAAATCATAGGTGACATTACCCATCTGAAATCTTTTCCATCAAATTTCCTCATCCCAGTAAACATTACAGTTCTGGCAGGCATGTTTAAGCCCATGGCAAATGTTTCAGTGGCAAATAGTGCTTTGATAAGTCCCTCAGCAAACAGAATTTCAATAGTTTCTTTCAAAATAGGCAGCAGACCTTTAAGTGGTTTAAATCAATATAAAGTCAATTTCAACAGATATATTATTGTACTATACAGATTTAAATTTCAAGACCAAATGGAAACTTACCTCCATGATGAATGCCGATGCCACGTCTCAGGAGAGGAAGCACATTTTCTACCTGAGGTAGCAGTCTATCTTCTTCAGAAAGTACATCCATAGCATTATTGAATACCTCATCTACAAGTTTTTTTTCTTCCAGATTATTAAAATCTAGCTTTGCCATCTGCATAGCATAAAGTTCACAATCCTTCTTGCTGAAGGAAAAGATGATAACTGGAGCAAAATTTCGCTCCATTATCATTTTTACAATTTTGAAGCAATTTGTGTCATTTCCTCCCTTAACACCTCCTCTGCGACCTGGCTGAGGAGCTTTGGCATTTTCACCAGCATTGGCTAGAACAGTCATTGCTGTGTTAAAGTTGTCTTCTTTAAACTGACCCTGTACGTAAAATGTTTGTTAGTGAGTTGTGCCAAAGTGATAATAACGAAGCATCTCTCACCCTCAAGAAAAAATATTCTTACATTTTCATCCACAACAAGATGGATTCCGTCTCCTCCATTTGGGAAAATGTAGTGTTGCAAAGGCACCGGACGGTAATCTGTGTATACAACGTGACATGGCTGTTTATGAAGATGTACAACCCATTCTGCAAACTGACGTGCATTGGGGATTGTAGCTGACAAAAATACATAGTGGACATTATCTGGTAGCAAAATAAGGGTTTCTTCCCACACAACACCTCGTTCTTTGTCCCTCATGTAATGAATTTCATCAAAAATGACCCAACCAACTTCTCTCATGACTTCTGAGCCTCTGTAAAGCATATTCCTTAAAATCTGGATTTTAGAAAAAGGACAAATATATCAGACATATACACAGAGTTGTAAAATACATTAGGAATAGTTTGACTACTACCTCAGTTGTCATAATGAGGCATGATGCTGATGGATTGATGGTAACATCACCAGTCACTAAACCAACATCTTTAAACTCTTCATAAAACTCTCGGTACTTTTGGTTGCTGAGCGCTTTGATAGGTGTTGTGTAAATAACCCTCTGCCTATCTCGTAGAGATTGAGCGATGGCATACCTAAAAGCAAAATCAAGAAGTGATGAAATGTCCAATATGGGTGAAGTAAACCTAGAAATATTGAAGAATACTTACTCTGCTGTTACTGTTTTACCAGCAGATGTATGGGCAGATACAAGGACAGATTGATTGTTTTCAATACAAATGATAGCTTCTTTTTGGAAAGGATCAAGAGAAAAGGGGTACTCCTTCGCAGGTTTGCCTGTAGCTGCTTTTAGGGGGACATAATCCATATTTGGCGGCACTGCGACTTCATGTGTACATGCCTCCAATGTTTCCACTGTGTGCACTTTAATTCGGGAACTAATTTCGTCCAAGCTTCATGACAAAAGAAAAGTAAAGAGTAAGGCCATAAAAAGTTGTTCCTTAATCGAGAGAGGATATTGGCAAAAGAGACAATTCAAACACTCACTTGATGTCGTCAACCAGACCTTCAAGTTTTGCTTTCTTGCTACCATCTTCGTCCTCATCTTCTAGCTCCCGTTTGATAGCTGTCTTTTGATTGTCTTCAGGCAAACTAAATGACAACAGATAAATCAAAGTAAAATCAAGTAATGCATTTGAGAAAGAGGGGTTGAACGAAAACAAAACAACATGTGTTTTTGATGGAGGTTAGGTGAACACATGAAAACCACTAAAAATACATGCAGTACCTTGACCGGGACGACGAGGACGTTGACGGTTCATCTTTCGACGAAACTTCTGGCTCGGGTACGTGTCCATTTTCATTAGTTTGTTCGAAAACGCTAAACAAGTCGTCCGAAAAATCTGCCATTTCTGCTTGGCGGCGCCCTTTGCGGACGACTGACGGGCTGCTTTTGAATCACGACGCCCTTTATTGACACCACTGGACCGAGCTGCACTCACTATCCGCACGCCACAATCACAGTGGTAAACAAAATCAGAAATGGCGGGTGATACTGGCCCCTCTTTAAATTGTGAAACTATTCAAGAATATCAGTCTGACGCTCGGATTGCTTGCAAATATGGAAACAAATGTTATCAAACGAACCCAGTTCACATAAGTAAATACAAACATCCACCTAAGGTTAGTGTCTAAATACAAAAAGTCTCGTGTCATTAACCTCACAAGTGTTCATTCAAGGTACATTTCAAACCAAAGAACCTGCGCCCATTCAATAATAATCACGGATCATACTCTGTGCAGTCAGTTCACTCTAATGGATGATATGACGTAAAATATTTAATATTAAGTCTTTCAAATTGTGACGTGATTTTTCATATACTTGGTTTTTAAATGTTTAACTTAATTTAGGCTACTGCTGCAAAGGGTGCGAAGCGTTTCAAAAGAGGAGGCCCTGCTCCAAAGGCACCTCCTAGCAATGCATCAGATGATGAACACGTATCTGATGAATCGACTGATTCAGCTTCCCCAAAGAGGAAACCACCCCCAGCAAAACCGCTTGGCAACAATGAGAGTAATGAAGGTGCCAAACCATCATCTTCACGGAGTACAGACTCACCTCAAGCCAGTGAAGATGCCACAGATCACTTTAATAGTGAACCGACAATGCCTCCTTCACCAGCTGATATCAAACTTAGCATCAAGCAGAAATTTTTGTTTGAAATGCCAGAGGACTTTTACAGCTTTTGGGACTTCTGCCAGTCCCTGAACGGACGTAATCCAGCTTGTATGTTCATTGTTCATTCATTCATGTTTAGGATACAACTTTACAATTAAAACCATTTAAAACAATTGAAATGCACTCTCTTCAAATGTGTTTGTTTTAGTGGCATTCAAGGATGTGGGTTTGGAGCTTGTTGGACCATTCGACCTCCTTTCAAGTCACTTCAAACTGAGTGATAATAAAAGAAAACAACCATTCTTCTTACTACATTGGCGGTACTACTATGATCCCCCAGGATTTCAAGTAAGATTTTAGTTATTCTTATTGTTTACTGAGTTTTAAAACACAACTATGTACCATTATATTTTATTTTTGATTCAAAATAATTCTTTGGCAAGACTTTAACTGTGTTCAATTGCATCCTGTTTCATTCCCAGACTGTTTTAAAAGGCGATGACCAAAAACAATTTCATGTTGGATATTACAGAGATGATCCAAAATGTATGCCTGTTTTTCTAGCAAGTAATTGTGCAGCGAAGGATGGGGTGTTTCTCCCAGTGGCGGAGAATATATTTGGTGCTGTAAAGTAAGTAAATTAATTTAAGTACAACAAATATGCCAGGAAAAATATTTGGGGGGATTGTTTGTTTGAAATATCTACTTAACCAGCTTATTTTCATTCCTCGATGACCAGTGCATTACTGAATGACTCTAAGAAGTCAGCTACACCTTTCCTTCAACCTAAAATTCAGAAGTTGCAGAAAGCTATCCAAGAATATGCTAAGGAATATGGGTTTACTCTAGAGGCTAAAACATCAGCAATGAAGCAAAGAGATCGCAAAACTGTGTGTAAAACTTTTAATGGATTGGGTCTCCTTGTACCAGTGGAAAAAAAGACTGAAGTTGGATATCGAGAACTTATTGAAACTGATGGTAAGTGAAATACATTTTTTCTTTTGTTTCGCTGTTTAGTTATACTATTTTTTTTTTTAAATTATTTCTTTTTGCCTATAGCTAATTTAAAAAGAATATTGAAAAGAATTGTTGAGTGTGAAAAAGAAGATTTAAAAGAGAAGGCTCGAGACCAACTTCAGCAGGTGGTCACTGCTGCTAATATTGCAAATGATGAGTGTGATTTTGGCACCAGCGTTGAGCTAGGCTTAGACCTCTTCGCTTTTGGTGGGTCAGAGTTTGAGCAGACAGCATTACAACTCTTGTCTACAGGTTATAGTCTTCTGGGCAGACCCGAATTCGCCAAAGTGGCTCAGGTAATACACTATTGGAAGCTTTTCTTTTACTTTTGACACAATTATTAATTCTCTCTCTCTGGGCAACAGGTTCACATTAAAAATCGTAAGAAAGGAAGCAAACTGGATATGTTAAGTTCATAATTGTCTTTTTATTTATCAGCATTTTTTATATTAAATTATTTGTAAATAAACAAGTTTCAAAACCCGTATTTTTGCGATCAATTTTGGAATTTTAAATATCAGTGTACCATGGCATCATCCCATCATTTATTTTTGTCCTCAAGGCAGAAATAATGTAGGGTAAATTAAAAACAGGTTGATATACATCTTTACATATCACAGAAATAATGGATTCAGTTGATTCTGATTACAATATGTACAATACTTGTTTATTTTAGCTGAACATCTATTTATTACAAAGCAATGAATAAGAAATTAAGATAAAAAGCACATGAATTCATAAAAGCTGGGGTCACATTAGCCTAGGAAAATAGATTACATCAATCTCCAATTAAAATGTAAACATTTACAATTTCTCCGTCAGCTCAGGAACCGCCTTGAATAGATCCTGAACAAGCCCAAAGTCTGAAACTTGGAAGATAGGGGCCTCCGGGTCCTTGTTGATGGCAACGATGGTCTTTGAGTCTTTCATTCCAGCAAGATGCTGAATTGCCCCCGAGATACCAACAGCAATATACAATTCCTAGAGATAAGTTATTTCATTACAAACAGGTAACAAAATTTCAATAATAGTAATAGTAGATGCCAATTAACATTCAAAAAGAAAATAAAAGAAAAAAAAACTTACAGGTGCAACAATTTTGCCAGTTTGACCAACTTGGAGGTCATTTGAACAAAAGCCCGCATCAACAGCTGCTCGGGACGCACCAACAGCAGCATTGAGTTTATCAGCCAGAGCATAGAGGATTTTGAAATTGTCACCTGATTTCATACCACGCCCTGAGTTGGAGGAAATATTTTACAGTCTATGTTTAGTTTATATCATAGGTATAAATAAGCATAAGAAATACTAGAAGGAAGCAACAAACCTCCGCTAACAACCACTTTGGCTCCAGCAAGCTCTGGTCTGTCACTCTTTGCAAGCTCCTGGCTAACAAATTCACTTGTAGTTGAGTTATATGATCCACTTGGTGCTTGTTCAATTTTACCACTGCCTCCCTCCTCCTCAAGAGGGGGAAAACTTGTGCCACGAACAGTCACAACCTTAACTGGGTCCTTTGACTTGAGGGTCATTATGGCATTACCTACAATAGGATAAAAGTGTGTCAACTTGGATTGAAGTAAAAAGTATGGGTAATGATCTATGATTGTATTGATACCGACCAGCATAGATAGTCCTAACAAAAGTATCAGCATCTTTAACACCAACTATATCAGAAACAGGGGATACATCAAGTTTGGCAGCAACTCGAGGTAAAAGGGCTTTGCCCTGAGCTGATGCTCCAGCAAGAATATGACTAAACTTCATATCATTTTGAACCTTTAAAACGAGTGATGTCATACTTTCAGGAAGGGATCCTTTGAAGGCATCTCCTTCAGCCACCAACACACGAGTCACTCCCTTCAACTTGCTTACTCTCTCTGCAACCTGTAAAAAAAAAAATATTATAAATGCTCTAATGAAAATGGTACTAGCCTAAACAAGTATAAAATAAATAGAATCTTACAGGCCCACATTTAGTTCCTGCAACAAGAACTGAGATTTCTCCTCCAAGCTTGGATGCAGCAGCCAGTGCACTTTGCGTGATTGGTGATAAGACGTCGTTGTTGTGTTCAGCCACCACCAAGGTACTTGCATTGCTGCGACCAGTTGAGCTAAGCTGCAAAAAAGATAAGTTCCGATGGATCAATGATAGAATGGATCAGCTGCAGCATCCTTGCCGCAGTGCAAAGAGTGTTATGTCAGAGCAGGCACTAGAAACAGCTGCTGCTGCTTTCTTTCTTGATTGTAAATGATCTGCACCTCATCAACTTTAACAATATCTATGTATAACATCCATTTTTAAGGAAGGATGTAGTAGGCAACAGATTAATAGGCTTATGTCCGAATTAAAAATGATCCGAAACTGATCGGACCGGTTGGACTTCGGTCAATTGTACAGTTTATCTGATCTAGAACCTTCATTACATCACAAGCAACAAAATGATTTACCTGGGCATACTTCGACAGGGTTCTGGTGCACTTGAACATTTTGAAAGATTTTATTGGGCAACCAAGTGCGTCCTTGAAAAATGTGATAAAGGTGGCTGTCTCTTGACAAACAAGTTCAGCCGCAAGAAGAGTAAACACTGTCCCTATAGCTTTTGATGGACCTCGAACTCAACTACTGCGTGTCTTGTCTTTCGTCCCTCCCTCCCCTCTCTTCCCTTCCTTTGCATCACGGAGTAAGATATTTGGATGGAGCAACGGCTTCGGGGGTCCGGGATAGGCGGGCGTGTCACCCGGCGGCGGCCGGAGCTCCTGTCTCGGCCGC
>NW_026267190.1:171859-175597 GCF_000697945.3 Frankliniella occidentalis | reverse complement strand
GTGACGGGGTGTTCTTGCTGGTACTGCCTCAAGGGTTGCTGCGTGACTGGGTGCTCCGGTCGATAATGTCGTATGGGTAGTTGGGTAACGGCGTGCTCTTGCTGGTACGTCCTGATGGGCCCTGATGTGACGGGCTGTTCCTGCTGGTAATGTCTGACGGGCACAGCAGTGACGGTGTGCTCTTGCTGATAGGTTCTGATGGGCACTGGCGTAACGGACTGTTCTTGCGGGTAATGCCTGACCGACGAAAGCGTGACGGGGTGCTCTTGCTGGTACGTTCTGACGGGCACCGGTGTCGCGGTGTGCTCTTCCTGGTACTGCCGGAACGGTATTGATGTGACGGTTTGCGCGTACGTCCTGAGGGGCACGTGCTCTTGCTGGTACTGGCGCACGGGCTGCACCTCCTGCTGGTATTGCTGGATATTGTGCTGCTCTTGCTGGTAGACCCTGATAGGTTCTTGCTGGTAGTGGCGCACCGGCGCGGCTGTGACCTGCTGCTCGTAGGGGTGCACCCTCGTGACGGGGTGCTCTTGCTGGTACTGCCTGATCGGGACAAGCTCCTCGTGGTACTGACTGTTGGGCTTGTAGAACGGCCTGTACGGCGCCTGCGAGACGGGCTGCAGATATGCATCGCCCTGGTACACGGGCACGGCGGTGACTGGCTCCTCTGGGGCTGGGGCCGGGGTGGTGGGCTGCTCGGCGTAGACCCGTATCGGTAGCTGCGTGACCACCGGCGCCTGGGTCACGGACTCCGGGGTGACCGGCTGCGGCGTGGACTCTGGCTGCGGCGCGGACTGGGCCGTGGGCGCGTACGTGTGGTCGGGGTAGGCCTCGCTCTCCGGGGCCTGCTCGGGCGCGCGCTCGGGCGCCCTCTGACTCGTGAAGTCGAACTGGTAGATGGGCTGCGAGGCGGGGGACTCGGCCGCGGGCGGGACCGTGGGCGCCACCAGGTTGTTGTAGAGGTCGCTGGGCGGCGGGGCTGGCGAGGGCGTGGGCCGCGCGGGCCGTATCCTCTTGCGCACCGTGACGTGTGTGAAGGGCCTGGGCGTGGTGGACGCGGGCCGGCGTCCGCCGATGAGGACGGTCCTCTCCGTGGTGGCCTCCTCATCCTCCCCACTCTGCACCTTGACGTGCTGCTGCAGCTTGACGGTCTGGAAGACGTCGTGCTGTTGCTGCTTGGGCCGCCGGTAGTCGTAGCCCTCGTAGTCGCCCTGGTAGTGGTCGAGGTGCTCTGGTGGCAGCGTGGGACGCGGCGCATCCACCTCGTTCTCGGGGTGCGCGGGGAAGGGCAGCGACGGCCTGAACTTGCTGGGCGGCCGCCGCATGCGGGGTCGGGTCGGCGGCCGGGTCGGCGGCGGCTCCGTGGACGTGGGAGGGGAGGACGCCGGCTCGAGGGGCGCGAAGAAGTCTGGCGGCGGGGGCAGGATGATGCCTGGGACGAGCGGGCCAGCCGGCACGGCGGACGAGTTGTCCTTCGGATAGTAGAAGTCGTAGGGCGGCGGGTAGTAGATTGAGGGGTCGTCCTCGTCGATGGGTTCGCTGAGATTGGTGGGCAGCGGCGGCGGCAGGAAGGCGGCCCCCGGGGGCAGCGACTGCAGTAGGGACAGCGACGCGTTGGGTGGCGGGAAGGGCAGCGGCACCAGGAAGCCCCCGGGGGGCCCAACCTGGCCCGGTGGCAGTCCGGGTGGTAGCCCTAGCCCCGGCGGTAGCGGGAACGGCGGCACGAGCAGCGTGCCGTTGAAGGGCACCAGGGGCACGAAGCCCTGCTGCAGGAACGGGGGCGTGCCGTTGGCCGAGGTCAGGAACTGGGTGGGGCCGTGGTCGGTGAGCTGCACGGGGAAGGGCGGCGGCACGCGCGGGTTGGCGGGCAGCTTGACCTGGCGGGGCGGCGCGTGGTAGTCGTCGATGGGTGGCCACGGCTCTTGCTGGCCGGGCTTGTCCCGGAACGCACCGCCCCGCAGCACGAGCAGGTGGTCCTCCGCCAGCCAGATCTCCTCCTCGTCCAGCCCGCCCAGGTTGGCCGCCGTGTCGCCCGGCACCTCGGGGTTGGCGGCGTAGCTCAGCACGCCCGGGCGGCGTGGTGGCGTGGCGAACAGTTCCTTCTGGATGAGGCCGTACTTCCCCTCGGCCACCTGCTGCGACAGCGTCTTCTTGTCCTCGTCGTCGTCGTCCTTGTCCTTGTCCTTCTCGGCGCCCGCCCCCGCGCTGGCCAGCAGCAGCGTGTCGTCGTCGTGCTGGGCGCGCAGCAGCGGTGAGATGCGCGCCCCGTACCGCGCCGCCGCGCCCCCGTCGCCCGCTGCGGTCCTCGCGGCCCCGCGCGCGCCCCGGGCGTCCCCGCGCCCCGGACCAGCGGGGCCGCGAGCGTGGCCTCGGCCCAGCGCGCCGGGCAGCAGCAGGAGCAGCAGCAGCCCCGCCGACAGCAGCAGCCGCGGGGGAGGCGGCCGCCCCGGGCCCAGGCTGGTTGGTCGGACCATCTGAAACAAACAGGAGGGGATCGTTAGTCTTTCTGACGGCCCACACTGGCGGGCCGACGTGCAATTCAATGCATGGCTCAAGTGCAATTCATTGCCAAAATGGCAATGGTCAAGGCCAAAAGGACAACGATCAATGCCAAAATGGCAATGATCATCGCCAGGAAACGACAATGATCACTGCCATTTTGATGAACAGTGTAACTGGCGCGCGGAAATGAAATGACCGGTCGTTTGTAAAACTGCCACCTGGCGAGTCGGGTAGCCAGCCAGTCCGGACTGCCTGGCCAGCCCCCGCCCCGGCCGCCGGTGACGGGCTCTGCAGTAGTCTGATTTAAATTTGGCGCGCTTTCTGGCGTGGTGACGGGATTGCAACGGTGGTCACCAGATTGCCGCCCGCGGCGGCCCTCGGCTTGTATCGGATCGCGCCGACGTGTGCCACGGCTTAGCTCGGCTCGGCTCGAGAGAGAGGAGAGGGTGCGACGAGCGGCGTGGACGAGGGAGTGAAACGGATTCGCTGGGCCGGCCGAGTGAAAGTGCACAAGTAGTGAGTGGACTCGTGAATCTGGAGCGGCCAAGCGGGCACATTTGAGCGGCGCGCCTTGCCCGCCAGGCGGAGGACGGGCTGTATCCTCTCTGCTGGCTGCGTCCCCCCGCGGGCCGTCTGTGTGTCACTCGAGCGTCACCGTGTCGAGGCGCGCGGGGCTTCCTGGCCGCTCGGTAGTCGCGCCGCGTCTGCAATGCGGAATGGAACGAGTGGCGGCTGTGGTCATCGTCGCGATGCTTCACGCCACGCCACGCCACGCCACGCCACGCCACGCCACGCCGTAACTCTCATCACCGTTTACCCCCTGATGAACCGATGGTCGCCCTTACCCGGTCTTACTCTTGTGCTCCCTCCCCGCGCCCGCGTGCAGCGACACTGTCACGCTGCGCTGCGGTGTGTTGCGTGGCGTTACGTGGCGCCGCAGAGCGTTACGGCCGGAAGGCGCGGCGTGGCTCGGCGCGGCGCGCAGCTTAGCGTGTGTGTGGTCAGCGGGCCGCGCCGGCCGCGGGAGGTGCAGGAGGGCCGGAGGCGCATGCGGCCGAGACTTTGATTTAGGAGACGCGTCACGCCGCTACTGTCGCGGCTCTATGGCAGCGTTTTTTTTCTATCGTCAGTCCGCCCGTTCTTCCTTCTGGCGCGCGCGCGCGCGCAGTCATCCGAGCAATCGGTCTTCTTGCTGTGCAACTGCCGGGAATGCAGTCCGCGAGTTCATTCATTTTT
>NW_026267190.1:169314-171809 GCF_000697945.3 Frankliniella occidentalis | reverse complement strand
ATAGATAAAATAGAATCCAAAATGCAGTCAAAATGCTGTACAGGTAATAACATTTAATTATTGCAAACATGCCTGTTTTCTTAAACCCTTTGATTGACTTCTTATTTCTTTGTTTTTTTCATTCCACCTCTTAGTGAGAAAATGCATACGCATAATTAAGTATGATTTCATTATAGCTTTTGTAAGTTCATCTTCATGAAATAAACAGCCAACTTTTTCCACTTTAACATCTGACAGTTCATCCAGCACAGCAAAGAGGATATTCTGTTCCAGCTCATTGTTCAGGCTCACATCAATGATCTTCTTTTCCATGATACCCAGGAGCTCAACCAACTTGTCAGATGGGTATGTAAGACCACCCTTGCTTCTGTGCGTAATGAGCAGATCAAGGTCAGTTTGCTCTGATGGTAATTTTCGAAGGCTTGCAAGGCACTCTGGACATTCATCTGTATACTTTTTTGCATACCTTGCCATGTAGCCACTCACATACCGTAGGGCAAATTCATCCACACACTCATTGAGGTATGCATGGTCAACATGCTCTAGAACATCTGGTATAGCTTCCAAATTTTCACCTTGAAAAACAATTTCAAAAATTAATGTGTTTAAATTTAAATTATTTTCTTTTTATGCTTTGGAGTACCCACCATTTGAGATAATCTCATCCAGTTTATCTAATAATTTTTGATGCCTCTCTGCTTTTGTTTGTTTTTGTAGGTCTTCCAGGTTCAATAAAGTTTCCACCATACCTCCCCCTGTAATGTTGCTCCCCCGTATTGGCTTCACCAATGAGTAGATGGAGAGCAAGCGGAAAAGTTGGGCAAACACTCTGGGTTCAGGGTGAGTATTTCTACCACAAGATTGCCTCATAAGGCCAAAGAATCTCTAAAAAAATATTTTATTGCTTAAATCAAGGGACAAATTTTTGTAGTTTGTTTTTTAAAAATGCTGGAGCACTCACCTCTAGAGCATCCTGATTTAGACGAGCAGTCATCACATAAAGGAAGCCATTCTTTTCTCTTAGGAACTTGATAATTTCTTGGGCGGCTTTCAATGATACTAGGAGTCCAACATCTGTAGATTCTGAGAAAATCCAGTCTTGTTGTTCAAAGTACGTCTCTTTTTTTCCCCTTGGATTTTTCCCTTGCTTCCTAAGTTGAGCTATTCTTGATATCTCTGCAAGTTCAAGTTTCTTTCTTAACTTCTGGTTCCGCCATTCTTTTAGTTTTTTGAATTCCTCCAAAAACTCTCCAATTTTCTGAAACAAAAAGTGCATTGCATATTAATTTTTTAATTTTTTTGGAGGGTATTGCAAGTGAACTTGGAAAACATACCTTGTAAGCAGCTGACTCTAAGGTCACTGCATTGTCAGGCCTGTTGGCATTCATGGCATCTGCCAGGTCATTGATTAATTGACACCATTTAATTGTGCCCGAACAGTCATCCACCTTATCATACCCCTGAAAGCGTAGGCATTCCATAGTTGCAGCTGCTGATCTGCTCCAAAACTGAAAAAGACACAATCCATGTTTTTTTACCCTTTTTCTTTTTAGAAAACTTGCATTAGTTTTGGTTTGTTACAGTTACCTCCCAAGCCATTCTGCAATTCATCTTTTGCCACGGATTTGGATTCAGGTGGTCTTGAGTCAACTTATGAGCTGCCCGGATTCCAAGCTGCTTCAATTTATTTGCATCAATAATGGCTTGCCAATGATCCAGCTTGATGTCTCCATCAGGTGTCTGGTAAGAGAAGAGTCATACACTGTTAAAATTTATGTTGTTGATTTACAGTATTTGATGTATACTATCATAGCAAAATGTACTGTTTTCAAACAGTAATATAACAATTATCAAATTTATCTTGATATAAAGGATATAAAGTAGTGTATTTGATAATAAGTTCTCTATTTTTCTCACCATTATTATTTTGTTATTGACCAGACAATTCCGCATACATTTCAGTAAATGAGGGAAGTCTGAAATGAACCACAATCTCCGGGTGTGGTCACAGGGATGTTCAGCACTAGGGTTCTCTTCGGTGACACCAAACTTAGTCCACATTGATCGATTCCAAGAAGCCCCGTCTGTGACCACTGCATCAACAAGAAGATTACACTTCTCCAGGAGAATTGTGGCTTCCAAAACTAATTTTGTCAACTCATCAGCATTTGCATTTCCCTTTGACAAAAAGCAGGCGATTGGCTGGACCCATTTGCCACTAAATGGCTGAAAGGTAATTACAAGTGAATGATCTCCAAGATTTTTATCCCTTTTATGCTCATTTTTCTCTTGTGACTTCTCCCTTCTCTTCTGCTTCTGTTGGGCTTTGGGATCTTCTGGTAGTTTGGCCAGGGCCTCTTCTACTTCCTCTCTGAAATCTTCTCCCAAAGCTTCCTTAGTTTCCTCTCCCATATCTTTAAACCCACCAACTTTCAGAAAGGATGTATCAAAATATGTTCCAGGTGTTAGTTTGGCCTCATCAATCAATATGACTC
>NW_026267190.1:157631-163710 GCF_000697945.3 Frankliniella occidentalis | reverse complement strand
TTATGTAGTTGAGCATAATATTAATTTAGAACATTTCGCTAATTCATCTGGAGGACTTGTGATACTTTCTTTAAAGAGGAAAGTAACTCGGCTAACTTTATCACTTTGTTTTCATCATGTAGGAATTATTTTAAATTAAAAAATGGTTTATCACAACTCTGAATTTTAATTCCAACGTATAATCACGTCGCTTGCAGGTTGTTACATTTCAGACAGCAAAGTCCTAACTCCAACAGGAAAACTGGGAAAATAATCCAAATAAACGAGTTGTTGTGATGTTGTGATCCACGGTCCACCATTCCGCGTTCGTTTAATTTTTCATAAGCGTAGAGGAGAATGTACTTTACCCCCCACCACCACGTTTGGGGCCAGCCCCATGTTGGTTCGAGTGTGGGTCTGGGGCCACGACGAGACGTTCGAAAATCAAGTTGAAACAGCTCCGGCTTTTGTGAACTTCGTTGGTGTAGGGACTTAAACGATCGTTTCATACCCTATTATCTAAATGTTTTGATTTGTTCTAGACCGAAGAAGGTTGCGTTTTTTTCCTGTACGGAGTATTTACAGACACCCAAGGAGAATCACCGCCCGTCTATTGTAGAGATTGAGAATTCGCAGTCACGTGACTACCGCGCCATCTTGGTCAGGGCCACGAGGGTTTACACCAAACTTCTGATAAACATTTGCATTTTTTTACCTTGATTTTCAATCAAAATGCCCTCAAGTAACCCTTTGCCACCTAAAGAAAACGCCCTTTTTAAGCGAATTTTGGTAAGTGATTTCATAATTTACTTGCATTCCAAAACTCTTTCCAAAATTGCAAGGTTAAGGTCATGATAAGGAATACTTGATTTTACCGAAGATATTTGGTCGTTCATTATTTTGTAACCACCGATTAATGACCTCTAAGGCTAAGTATAAAAAGATTGATCTACTGTCATTTATGGAATATTATCTTAACGTGAAAACCTGCCTGGATACGGTGTGCCTTGATACTGCTCCATAACCTTATCAATGTTTTGATTGTACCGGCATTTCCGCGCGGGTTTCAATTCCATTCATGGAGTGTTCTGCCGGCACTAGCATTGACAGTTTTATTAAATTCCTGGCAATATAGTGTTATAATACTGTTTCAGTTCTGTCCCTGGTGTTTTGCCCACACCAATTTTATGACATTACATTGGGGAACCTAACCTGGAAGGATACCACTATTTTTCCTGAATATTTTTACTTCCGATTCTTTCCGACGATAAATTCCCATTCATGTTGATTTGGAATGAATTAATTTGAATTTTCATTTTTCTGAATTGTCAATCGAATTGTATTTGGAGATCTTGACCTATTGTCATGGCAATTTTAGTACTCCTTGTACATTCAATTTCCTCCTGTTCTTCTATGTCTTTTTTGTGTAGGACCATATTTGTGAATTATATGTACCATGATCACCTAGTTTTTCGTTTGTCTGTTGTCTCAACACACATTTTACCTTTTCACAGAAATGCTACGAACACAAGCAGTACAAAAATGGGCTGAAATTTGCAAAGCAAATTCTAACCAACCCAAAGTATATGGAACATGGAGGTAAATATGCTTTGCTATTAACTGATTTTGTTGTGTTTGTTTTAAATGTTTAACTTATATCTCTCTCTAAATTTCAGAAACTTTGGCTATGAAAGGGCTGACTTTGAATTGCTTGGGCCGTAAAGAGGAAGCTTATGAATATGTAAAACGAGGTCTTCGCAATGACCTCCGTTCACATGTTTGCTGGCATGTTTATGGATTGCTTCAGAGGTCTGACAAAAAGTATGATGAGGGAATCAAATGCTATCGGAATGCTCTCAAGTGGGAAAAGGATAACATCCAAATCCTTAGAGATCTGTCCCTTTTACAAATTCATTTGCGTGACCTTGAAGGCTACAGAGATACAAGATACCAGCTATTTCGTTTGCGACCCACTCAAAGGGCCTCATGGATTGGGTTTGCTATGTCATACCACTTACTTGGAGACTATGAGGGTGCTTTGAAAATTCTTGAAGATTTTCGCAAAACTCAGTCAGAAATTCCTGTAAGATGCTTTAAATAATTTTAATTTGCTTGAGTATTGTTAGGGAAATTGAACTAAAACATTTTTCTTCTTTTCTTTCTAGAGCTCTTTTGACTATGAACATTCAGAACTTCTTCTCTATCAGAACATGGTTATTCAAGAGTCTGGTGCCTTGAAAGAAGCTGTAGCACATTTGGAGCAGTACCAAGATCAGATTCTAGACAAGCTTAGCATTCTAGAAACTTTGGGTAATGATTTGAATCTTTTTTTTTATCTTTGACATGGATAACTCATCTTGTTGTTACTTATCTTTGAATTTTCTGGACCCCCAGGCACTTTGTATCTGGATCTTCAACGTTTTGACCGAGCTGAATCAGTTTATTCTGAGTTAATTAAGCGTAACCCAGAAAATACTATGTATTTCAGCAAGTATCTTCAAGCTAAACAGCTGACTGATGTTGATGAGATTGTTGACATTTTTGAAATGTTTCAAAGACAATTTCCAAGAGCTCATGCTTCTAAACGTCTCTCCCTGAATTATGCAGTTGGTATGTAAAATATTTGTATCAAGAATTCTTTTCCTTTTTTTCCCTTTTGATTATTTCATCTATTGTTTTTTCTGTAGAGGGTAGGTTCAGGAAATTAGTTGATACCTACTTGAGACATGGACTGCACAAAGGAGTACCTCCTCTATTTGTTGATTTGCGATCACTGTACAAAGTGCAAGCAAAGGCTGACACTATTCAGGACCTTGTTTTGTCATATGTTGATCAATTGAAGAAGACAGGCCACTTTTCTCAAGCTGGTGGGTATAATTGTTGTCTGTTATGTAACTTGTGTAATCTAAACTACATAGTTTTCATATTGGACCACTATCTACCTCTGTTGTTATTAACTCTCCAGTCACATGTAGTATTAATTGTGTTTTTGTTTTTGTTTTTTTGTAGATGCTGATGCAGGTCTCCCAAAAGAGCCAGCATGTGCTCTCCTTTGGACGTATTATTTCCTAGCACAGCACTTTGATTTCTTGGAAGACACAGACAAAGCCCTCTTCTATATTGATGCTGCAATTGACCACACCCCAACACTCATAGAGCTGTTTGTGTGCAAAGGTAGAATATTTAAGGTACGTGACATACTATCTACTTGCCTTGTGTTGGGTCGGTAGCACCTGAGTACGATCCGTTAAATTTATAATTGACTGTAATTTCAATTGTAAATATACTGTTTTTTCCAGCATGGTGGCGATGTGATGAAAGCCTTTAAATACCTAGATGAAGCTCAGGGGTTAGATACAGCTGACCGATATATCAACTCTAAATGTGCAAAGTACATGCTTCGAGCCAATCTCATTGATGAAGCTGAGGAAACATGTGAAAAGTTCACCCGAGTAAGTATATCTTCCCATTAAATACAGGCTTGACTAATAACCATGTACTTATTAGTTCCAAAGATTTAACAAAGCAACTGCTTGGTATTTCAGGAGGGAGTTACAGCAATGGAAAATCTTAATGAAATGCAATGCATGTGGTTCCAAACTGAGTGTGCCCTTGCATACCAAAGACTGCAGAGATGGGGTGATTCTTTAAAGAAGTGCCATGAAATTGACAGGGTAAGGAGCATTGAAGGTTTCTCTCCATTGTCTCCACTTGCTTACATTTGTTTGTAACAAAAATCATTTTCCATAGCACTTTTCGGAAATCATCGATGACCAATTTGATTTCCACACATACTGCATGCGGAAGATGACACTCCGCTCTTATATGGGCCTGCTTCGATTAGAAGATGTTCTTCGCTCTCATCCTTTCTATTTCAAAGCTGCTCGTTGTGCCATTGAGGTTTATCTCCATCTCTTTGAAAATCCCTTGAAGGACGTCACTGCAGAACAGGAGCTGAACACAGGTGAGTCATAAGCTTGCTCCTCTGGGGTGGGGTTGATGTGGTAGGGTCACAGTCTGTTGCCGTTATCATTGAGCTTATTGAAGGAAATAAGCTATCTTAAATTAATCTAAGATCTTCTTATTTTTTTGTCTTTAAAACTTGTGGTGGTGGAGGTTGGGTATGTAAGATGGGGATGAGAGTTGATTGATTGACAGGTTTAAGTGTGTTTTATTTTATTGTGTTCACGTTTCCTCATGGTAATATGGGCAGCAATCGAACAATTGAATGAATGATGCATCTAATATTCTTAGCATGAAATATCAATTTTTCATATTAAACCAGTAGGGTTTGTCTCTCTGAAGCTGTTTGCTGCTTTGTGCAAGTCAAGAGTGGCGCCTTTCGGTCTTTAGAATGGTTCTCTTGCATTGTGCTTGAATTATTTAAATGATCGTACGAAAGCTTTATAGTCAACTAGTCGTGTTGAAGAATACTTTACCCTAAATGTAGGTATCTCAATGAAAATTTGTGGTTTATTGTTGTTTCTCACAGAACTTTAGTAATACCACTGTCGACTTGAACAAAACATTCCAACATTAAAAGTATTTGTGTGTTCATGTTCAGAGGCAGCAATATTCATACTCTCAGCCAAAGTTGCAAAATTTCATATTTTCATAAAGTTAAAATTTAGACATCAGTGGCTTACCTGTTGAGACCAAATATACCTCTACACATGTGGCATAAGTCATACTGTACAGCACACACACAAAAACTTAGTGTCATTCGATAAATGACTCAAAATTTATTTGTTGCCTGAAACCTCCGTAACAAGCTCTCTCTTCATTTTTTTAAAAGTAGATTTGTAAATAATACATTTACATTTATGGCGAATCAATATCACTTATTTACAAGGATTTTATTTTCAAAGGTAGCTCATGGCAATAGCAAAATTGTTAAATAATTTACATCAATGTACATTTTCAACTCTAACTTTAGATGAAATCAAGTGTGAAGGCAAGAACATTGAAATTACTGAAATACTTGAAATATTTACAAAACGAGTGTATTGAAGAGCACAGATCAACAAAAGGCACATTAGTGAAAGATTTCAATGGAAGTTTCTAAGTTTCCTTTACATCCTATTTCAGAATTCCTAGTAATAAATAATTGTCTTCTTTTCTCTGAACAGGATATCTTTTCTTACTCTTTGTTACATGCTGGAATCCCACTCAATTTTCAGTTAGGTCAACTCTCGTGGATTCTGTCAGCATTTAAAACAAAGTAAAGAACATAGTAGCATTACAATGTTAATCACATCTAAAACGCACAAATTTTCCTGTCACTCAGACTTGCCCTATTTCTTTCATCTCACTCCTCAGTCCAAGGGCTGTGTTTCATCATACCTCTAAGCTTTACACAGCTCTTTGCAATTAGAAAACTAGAAGTCCGTGTCTCTGGCCGCACATTTCTTGTCATTTTTATTTTGTTTAATGAAAAGTCGAGGCGGCTCCGTCTAGCGGAGCATGGAATGTCTCTAGGCCGCGGACGTGTCATCTGCGCAAACTAGACGAGTTGATTTGTACGACTGTTGGGACCCGGCAATAAGCGCCGACATGATGCTAGCAGTCTTGGTTATCACCATCACCTGTCGCGGTGATCGCTGCGCTCGCGGCGCTCGCGGCGCTTCCTTCGGTCCCGCTCCCGCTCGCCGCGCGGCGCCCGCCGCCGGTGCTGCCGCTGCTGGCCGGGGTGCTGCGCGCGCTGCGGCGTCAGGAAGTAGAAGTGGCCGCCGTTGCCCGGCAGCTGGTACGAGATGAAGGCGTTGCCGGGCGCGTGGCCGTGGCCGGCGGGGCCGGGCGTGGCGGGCTGCTCGATGATCTCGGCGTCGGGCTCGAGCGCGGGCAGGGGCCGCCGGTAGTTGACGAGGGTGTCGTCGGCCAGGGACACGATGGGGACGAAGCCGCCCTCCGGCTCGGGCTGGTGGTGCTGGAAGGGGCGCGGCGTGCTGCTGGGCGGCAGCGGCGTCGTGACGCGCACGGGCGCCAGCGGCAGGGGCGCCTTGCTGACGTCGTCCTCGGCCGCCACGCCGCCGGCGTCCTCCTCTACGCCCTGGCTGGCGGCGTGCTGGTGCGGCAGCTTGCGCCCAAACATGGAGAAGTA
>NW_026267190.1:150562-151990 GCF_000697945.3 Frankliniella occidentalis | reverse complement strand
ACCGCCGGCGCCCCACCGACCGCCGTTTCCCGATCGCGCGATAATAACACGCAGAGCGCGGCAGAGGCTGGCATGTCGGTTATTTGAGGGACTTATTGCCGTTGGCTTTCACCGTATATGCATCGCGTCACCGCCGGTCTATGGTGGCGCTCCCCGCCGAAAGACGTTTAATCGCATTTATGCGCCATGTTAATACGGATCAGTTTGGCTGAATAGGGAGTGGTCAGTTATGGTGATGACTGGCGTCGAGCAGTGACCGCCCGCCGCATGGGGGACTGCTCGGACTGCTCGCAAGATCCTCGGAACAGTAGCGCGCTAGCGCATACTAGCGTAAGAGCGGGGTGGATTTGCCGATCACCCCTGACAATGGTGCCTTACGGCACGAGCGTGTAGGCAACCCGGCCACCGGATCTAGTATACTCGATAATAACAGTACACTCCCCGCGGCCATTGGTTGGCAGCCTAATTAGTAATCGCTGACATTTGACATTCGAAGTGTTCAACCGAACCGTCGTGCACTTGCAAGTGTTGAACACTACACGGTGTTCAAGAACCCTCTTCTCCAAAATGCTTTGCCAGTTGAGCACTTGAGATGTCAGTGTAAGAAACAACTCCTCTCCCGTTCCCCACGGTCCCTCCCACACCCCTCCCTCTCTCTCTGCTTCCCACGGGGACTCGCTCGCTGTCGCGGTTGGCCATACCCCGTGCGGACGCTGCTGCTGCTGCGCACTCTGTGTGTTTTGCGCTGCGTACGGCCTTTTAAAGGCAGTGTGTGTCCACAAGCATAAAAAATATAAAAGAGAGAGAATCGCTTGTGTGGGTGGGTGGGTTGGGTGCGGGTGTGTAGAGTCAAGGGCAAGTACACGCGACGGCGACAGCAAGTGCGAGTGTGTGTGTATGTGTGTTTACTTGCGCGTGTGCCATTCAATTTGAATGCCCCGCGCGCTCTCTCTCTCTATCTCACGCAAACACGAGAGTGCCACCCGCGGCACGCACGCACGCACGCCACCGTGTGCGTTATGAAACTCTCGTCACCGCCGCCACCTTGACGCGCCACCTCCCCCTCCCGGTGGTGGACCCTCATTTCTTTTCTATCCTCTCTCTGTGCATGCGTCCGCGCTGCTGCTGGATGGCTGCGCGGGAGTTTTGGGGAAAAAGAGAGAAAAAAAAGACGCGCGACGACGGTCTGCACCGTACTGCGAGCCGTAATGTGCGCCCCTCATCCGCAGCCTTGTACTGTACAGCCCTTCCTTCTGCTCGCCCACTGCTGCTCTCCCGGTGGCTGTCTGTTCGAGGTAACACAAAAACCCCAAGTATACGCATTATTTATTCTTCCGTTTCTTTACGTCTTGACCTAGTTGGCCGACACAAACAGCTAACCAAGATACTACTTGCCACTTGTTCGCCCCGCGCCGCCGGTAAAAAAAA
>NW_026267190.1:147528-150512 GCF_000697945.3 Frankliniella occidentalis | reverse complement strand
ACCACGCCTTTGTCTGGTTTTCAGGTCTGCTGTTTTTTCTGCCAACATTTGGAGTGTTTGAGGCTGGAACCCAAAACAGCCACCGTAATTTCTGAGGTAGCCATTAATTGTGGAAAGAGTTGGGAGAGCTAAAATCTGGTGCACCCTTATATGGTTGTATAATTTTTTATCCTTGTTACGCATCAGCAGGCATTCATACACCCATTGGGCAGTGTACCTATTCCCGGATGGCCCCTTGCGTTTGGAGGCATTAAAACATGCTTTCACAGCTTCTTGTTGGGCTGGAGGTAACTTAGATATAGCACTCTGAAGTACATCCTCATTTTTCTTCTCACACTCAGCTTGCATATTTTGCAATCTGACCTTGTACTTTCGAACCTGTAAAAACAGCAGAACATTAGTTTTGGCTTACTGCTGCCAAGCATTTAGTCCCTTTAAAATGAACAACTTACCTTTTCCAATAGATTTAGTTTTGACCTTTTCAAGGAACGTACAGTGTTCTTCATTTTTATTTTTTTTCTTTCCTTCCTTTCCTCTGCTTTATCCCTTCGTTGTTCAATTTTTCTCTGGCGCTCTTTTTCAGCTGCACAGAACTTGCATCGTACTTGATGCTTACTCATGACACCTCCCTCGCAACCTTCACTGTATGGTTTTCTAACTATTCCAGTTCCAGCACATACTCTAATAAGGTCAACTTTATTGACTATTTTTTCAGCATCTTTGATTGAGCAAATTTTTGGTGGAAGATTCACAAAAGTTATAGGGACTCCCCTTACTTCAATTTCAGGTAAATTTGTGCCTATAAAATTAATTGTTTTATCGGTTACTCTTGTTTTTGGATCAATGTGTGCTACAAATTTCTCTTTTTCATTCAGGGTGTTGCAACAAACCCAGTTAATGGGCAATTGCAGCTTTGTAACTAAACAACATGACCAGGTCTCTGAGGTGCTTCTGGAAATTTCACTGTCACTGTTGTTTGCTGGTTGGACTTCTTCTATTTGGTCAGTATCCTGTATGTCAGTGTGGTGGTTTTCTGGAATGGAATCTGGAATGGTTCTTGTATCTTGAGTGTCTAAGATATCTTTTTTTTCTTTTTTGGCAGCAGGTCCCAGATCAGAACGTTCAGCTGGAGGCTTTCTGTGAGTGATCTTAGGCTGGTAATATGGGGGATATTTGTCCAGCAAGACTGGCATAGCACCAGGTCTGAGTCCCGCTCTTTCTCTTGGTGAGCGAACCACATTTCCATTAATCTTAACTTCATCATACAAAATTAAGTACTCTTCAGGAATATGTTCAGAGCAAACCCTGTCAGTTTTTTTCAGATACTTAAGTTGCTTTGCTTTTTTATTTCCTTTGCAAACTGTCTCTTCTCTCTTAATTATATGAGACCATTTTATTCTAGCCTCCTGCAAATAAAGTGTAGTTTTGTTTCAGAATTTGAATGAAATATAGTGCAGAAACTAGCTGACTTAATTGATGTCCACGTTTTCTACCCCTATAATTTTATTGGACTGTCTGTGACTTACTTCGGCCCAAAATAGTCAGTACAATTTTAAAGCAAGTTGTGTAAATTATTACAAGTTTGCTGTCACTTTTTGTTTCTAAATCAAACCAATCAAACCCAGGTATGTACTCAGGGAATGTACTTAAAATCACTATGTACTGTATCTATTTTTGGTCTAATCAAACATGTAATACGACTACTATCCTTTCAGGAGATCTGTACAAGTTGGCAAAAGAGTGAAACAAAAGGCCAAGCACAACCTTAATAAATCCGAACAAAGGACTTCATGACTAGAATTTAGATGAATTAATTAATTTACATAGTGATTAGACAAGGATTAGGCCGGGTCATTATTTTCATGTGCCACAAGAAAAATTATTTTGAAGCTTTTAGTAAAGATCTCCTGATGTAAGCCATTGTTCTCAGTCAGCAGGCATTGTACAAAGGCTTACAAGGATCTATGTTACCTCATTAGGAGCTTGAAAGAAATGTAACTTGGGTAAATTGTTGTCCTCATAATACTGAAGTTGGGCCTTGGACCCTCCTTTACAATCTGGTACAAAACAATAAGGCATTTTGTCTGGCCATAAGTCAACTGTGATGGTCTGAAGGGTTATCACGGCTTTTGTTTTGGTTTTCTCTCGAAAAGTTAGGCCTTTTCGACGATAGTTTCTAAATTTTGTTAATTTTAACGCAAGGGATTTAGCCGCGAAACCAGTGCAAATTTGAATGGGACGGCGGGTTCATCGGAGTAGTCTTTGTGTAACACTGACAAACAAGCATTTTAATGTAAAATTAATGTGAATTAAAAACTATTCCTGGCGCTGAAGTGGTTTTCATAACATGACATTGAACAGAATCTTCTTAAAACCTTGATATTACGTCTATACCGTCGACCATTCGGTCCGAGCCCGACGGCGAGCCGAGCCCAGCCGAGCCCGAGGACGACCATGGCCCGGCGCGGTCAGTCGTCCCGGCGAACTTTGAGGGTCTCTCCACTGAGCTGCGTCCGTCGGATCGAACAAACACTTATACCGTTGGAAAGCTTGAACTTTGGGCTACATTCGCCCCGCTTTGACCTACCCTCTATTTCCTATGGTTTAAGAGATAGAGCCGAGGAAAGCCGCGCGCGTCGGCCCGGGCGGCCGGTGCGCGTGAGCCGGCGATTTTTCCTTGGCTCCTGTTCAGGCTGTATTGATCGTATCGAACAAACTTTTATAGCGTCGGAAAGCTTGAACCTTGCTCTACAATAAAGTACTTGGGTCCCACCCAGCTACGTTGAACGGTTAAGGACCTAGGGCCGTGGAAAGCGCAGGGCGGCGCGAGCGCCCGTAAGCGCCCGGCCGCCAGCCCCGCGGCGAGTCGCCGTAGCGACAGTAGCGCTGCGCAGCGGCCGGCGGTCGAGACAGGAGCCCCGGCCGCCGCCGGGTGACAGTTCCTTACACGTAGCCGTTGCTCCATCCAAATATCTTACTCCGTG
>NW_026267190.1:143020-144838 GCF_000697945.3 Frankliniella occidentalis | reverse complement strand
GACCGGGTCCAGAGCTAGCCATCTCGTTCACCTTGGCGGTCCCGGTGCCGGCCGACCCCGCGCGCAGCACACGGCCCGCCCGTACTACGCCGCCCCATGGACACGAGCCGTTGTACAGTACACAGATTAGTGCATGTAGATTTTTCATCTATCCGCGCAGCATCTCTCACGTTCTCGTGCACCAAAGACCTGGGACTGTTCTGTGGTGGACGTTTGTAGGTGACCGCCGCCGGGCCGGACCCGCCGCCCGCAGCAGCTGCGGAAGGGTCGGCGCCGAGCAGGCGCGCCTGTACCGCACGGCAGGCGTGCGGGAGGGTGGCCTACTCGCACGGCGCCCACCCAGGAGGTGAGCACGGGGGACACACTGAGACGTCAGGACGATGATTCAGCCACTTGCACACATCGGTTTGCCCCGCCACTTCTCAGCTCCATAGCTTCGTCCCCGGATGTTCACACGTCAGTGGTGGGGCTCGTCGTCAAGCGTCCAACCACCCCGCAATCAACGACGGACAGCCATTCCTGCCAACGTTCAGAAAGTAAGGGAGAGCAGCCACAGGAGGCCAGCATACGGGGCCGGGCAGCAGCACCCCCCAGTCTCTCCGGAGCGACATCTGAGGAGCCGGTGTCCCCGCGGTCTGGTCCCCGCAATAAGCTCCCTTCTGCCCCACCGCGGAGCGCCCAGGAGCGCCCACGAATACTGCCGAACAATTGCAAGCGGGGCGCAAAGATGAGAGAAAAAGGGGCGGGATTATAATGTCGAGGATAAACACGACACCTTCGGTATTCAAAATATACAACATGGCGTACACTGTCTCAATAAAGGCGTAAATGAACGGTTCAGCCGGGCACGCGCCCGGCGCCGGCGCGCACCGCACGCCCACCGCCGAGCCCACCGCCGATCTGGCGTCCCCCAGTGTCTCTGGAGCGGGGCGTGGCGGGGCGGGACACGCCAAAGGGGACCGGACGCGGGCGGCCCCGCCCCGCCCCGCCCCACCTCGGCTCCCCCTTTTGACTTTACTCTGCGGTTCCATGGCGCCCGCCCATGCCATACAAACGCTCAACGGTAAACACGGCAGGGCAGGCATTGTGGCACGGCAGCAGAGAGCTCTGCGCGCGGCGCCCGCCCGACGGAAGAGAGAGGTGTTTCACTAGGCTTAATTCGTTTTCGTTCTTTTAAGGGATTAGAGTAATGAATGGGTCATCTCGTCATACAAAAAACACACATATTCTGAAATATATTTTTGTCGCTGTATTCGGTAAGGTCATAGACCTTGGATGCGGAATGCGTGCCATAGACACAGCGGAGGATGTTATGGTTAGCTCCGACCTGTTGCGGGCGGTGAGTAAAGAGTCGGGTCATTGGGGTCAGTTTTACTTCCAAGACGGGCTCCTAGCTGCAACGAGAGAAGTCCCCGGCCTATAGGCAGGCAACTCATGACTGGTGAAACAAACCCACCCGGGAGTGCGGCACACAGAGCTGAGCTGTGGGCCTGCATGGTGTGCTCCCGAGTGCACCCGCGTGTTTGTTCACAGAGCCACGGAAGGGTCATGCTGAGGCCCCCCCCCCCTACCCGCCTTCCTCCACGGTCCCTCCACCCGTCTCGTCCCAGGCGCGTTTCAAAGTCACGGAAGGCATTTAAGACCGGTTCAGGTTCGGATCCTAAGCACTCGCTCGCTCGCTCACTCACGTCGGCCCTACCTACCTACCTACCTCTCTCCACACTCTTCAAAAAAAAATGAAGAAAAATATACTAATAAAGGGGGAAGGACTATAACATCAGCCTTACCTCGCTCAGTACCTTTCTTCCCATCCTCTCC
>NW_026267190.1:140281-142970 GCF_000697945.3 Frankliniella occidentalis | reverse complement strand
CCCCCACCACCCCCTCCTCTAGTCCACGTGTCCCCAGGCTATAATTACTTGATCTGTGGCGCGCGGTGCAGTGTGTGGCTGGCCGCCTGGACCACGAGGAGGAGGTTCTGAGGTGTGAGGGATGGTAGAGGTATGACAGGCGATAGGCTGGGGGAAGGAACACTAGGGATACCCTACAATGTATCGCTTGCTCTGTTATCACAAAAACACTGCTTCGTAGGCTACGATGCTGTCGTTTTCTTTGAACTTTCAACAGTGAATTTCGCTTATTGAACAGTGAAAACGGGAAACGGGCTGAACTAAACGACCTCGTGTTAAATTTTTTTAGAAGCTGGGAGCTAGAAGCGATATCAAAGGCTTAGACTGTTGTTTGCGGAAACTGACCTCTGCGAAGTTCATCAGTTTGTGTGTACAATCATGTAGGATCTCGTTGTAACCCGCCTCCTCCCCCGCACATTCCCCTTCATTAGCAGCCTGACCCCCCCCCCCTCTCCTCCCCCGCTGCCACCACCTCAATCACCATGTCGGCCCGCGGCTGAGATTGGGCGGGATCATTCAAGGCTGGGCGTGGTCGTGCCGAGGGGGGAAGGAGGGGGACTTTGAACCGAGAAGTGCGTGTTTGGCTCGCCGGCAGTGGAACGAACACAGGCCTATGGACGAAAATGTGTGATTTTTCTAAAAGGATAATAAAAATGAGCGGCGTCCTGCGTGCGGCTGCCACGCCCCGCCCCGCGCTCCAAGCGGTGTGCGGTGGCGCCCCTCAGGCCCCTCCGCCCAAGGTCGTCTGCCGTCGCCGTTGTTGTTTAGGGCTCACTTCAAGTCCGGGCGGGCGGGCCGGGCGGCGGCAGCAGCAACAACGTGCTGCCGCGCACCTTTTCGCAACGCGAGGCGGCATGCCGACGAAAACGGGGTTTGCCTTGCACCCGGTGGTGCGCCTATGGCTGTCTGGCTTTTTGTCAGCCTGTAAGACTCTGGGTAGGCAGCACCGTGGTACACTGGTGCTCGACGGGCCTGCCTGCGTACCAACCTGTCAGCCTGCGAACCACCGGGTAGGCAGTCCAGCCGTACACTGGTGGTCGACGGGCCTGCCTGCCTACCAACCTGTCAGCCTGCGAGCCTCTGGGTAGGCAGTCCAGCCGTACACTGGTGCTCGACGGGCCTGCCTGCCTACCAACCTCTCAGCCTGCGAGCCTCTGGATAGGCAGCACCGCGCTACACCGGTGTCCAACGGGCCCACCAGCTTAACAGCCTTCGGATTTCCAACTGGGCAGTCCAGTGACTTTCTGGTGTTTGACGTGTCTGCCTTTGCCTTACTCCAACCCGTGATCCAGTTTCACATTGGTTTCCTTTTTATTTTCTTGTCGGGACCTGCCCCGCTGAAATATTGTCCGGGCGGGGCCGCTGCCTGCCCGCCGACTGGCGCCTGCAATGCTTCAAGCCGCACTGACTCGACGAGGACGGCTGGGAACGGGAAACGGCTCTGGCTACAAATGCTTGCCGCCTGATTGATTGGCTAATGTAAAGAGTTCGATAACTTTGTACTGTTTTGTCACACGCACCTGACCGTTCGAAACTATATCATTAGTGCAAGTACATGTAAAATGTTAATTGCTGTCCGTAAAATTATGTGTATTGTATTCAGCTGGTGAACCGCTTCTTTTTTGCGGAGCCGATAAATAAACTCCGATGTATTTTTCCTACATGAATGGAAGGCCGCTGTCTGAGCACTACTACTGCTTGCTCTGCGATGAATTGTGACACTGTGATGTCCTGAATGACTCCCCTGCCTATCTCTCGCGGTGGCCGACTGTCTTCAATGAGGAAGCTCGGCGGCGGGCGGAGGGAAATATTTATGGTCGGCCGGGAGCTCCGGGGCGTGTTGCTGCTCGTGTAAAGCCTCGGCTGCCAACAAATTGAGCCACGCCGGTTTGCCTTACGCGTGCGCTTACCCGCGCGCGTGTGTGTTGTGTGCTTACACGTGTGGGCGGGGGAGGGACGTGCGATTGATGCTGTGCAGCTTTCTCCGAATAGCCAGCTTGTCAGGCTGCCGGGCCCGCCGGTGGTGCCTCCCCCCGTCCGCGGCCCCGCGCTGGAAACGTGATTTTTCGTCCTTTAAATTGAATGTGGGCGTGCCTCTTGATTGGACAAAAGGGATGGGAGCAGGCAGGAGGCTGGTCGGTGGGCAGGAGGGCATTCGTTCCGCTGCGTGAATGCAGGTGTCCCGTCACCGCCGAACAAGAAGTTACGATAACGGGCTGTCAGAGTCACTTTTTAATGGCAACGGCTCATATTTTTCCCACTTTGGGATTGTACGATGTTTACATCTGTGGCGACATAATTCACTCCTTGCCGCATTATCGCGTTGATTGCACAATTTCCCCCAAGAGACTCGGTTTTAGACATCTCAGGGGTTTAAATTTTACTTTCGTTGACAAATTCAACATGTACGTAAACTTGGTTTGATGGCCGAGTATCCCGACACCCAAAACGCGCCACGTTTACTGCTTGCACCTCGAGGGAGGTGCCTATTCGGTGCACATCCAAGTCCGCGCCCTGGCCCCCGTGTTCGCCTTTAAACCTCCCGCCCGTTTGGGTCGCGTGGGCCACACGGTGATGGATTGGCGTCGGGCGTCTCCCATCCCAAAGCTCCCGCCGCCGCGGGCGGGGCCGCTCCGCAGCCGACTAATAT
>NW_026267190.1:137081-140231 GCF_000697945.3 Frankliniella occidentalis | reverse complement strand
TAACTCTTTTCTCAGAGTAGACGAAATCACCTCAAAAATAATACAGGGCTTGGCCAGGTATACAGACCGATTACCCGAGCCAGCTCCCCCTCCCCCCACACTACTAGGGCATAGCAGCTAGCAGAGCGTGCGAGTCATCATCGGTATATACGTATGTATCCGACCTGTACGCCTCTCAAAACCACGGCGCGGCCTTGCAAATGGGCTGCTAGAGGCGTTACAGGCGAACACCAGGTCCAGGGCGCGCTGCCGGCGGGCGGGCGGGCGCATCTGGCTCGTAATCGGGGCTGTAATCTATGGAACAGCTGGGCACACACGCAGTAATACAGCGAACAGGAAGGGAGAAAAATAACAAAAAAAAAGCCGCACTCCCATATACCGTCGTGCGGCTCTAGTACAAGGGAGGAAAGGCGAAGCTTGGTGAAAAGTGATAAGGGCTCACAGCCATGCTCTGATATCAGCGTTGCGACACACAATCACACTCACACTCAGTCAAACGCACGGACGCGCGCGCGCGCGCTCACACACACACACACATACACACACACACTCACACACAGTCATCGAGTGAGCCAGTCGGTCACGGTGATGTAACTGGCCGGGGGTTGCAGGGCGCGCGATGTCGTGGCGTGTAATCATCATAAAACTTTACAGGAAAAAAGGAGACTGTGCGCCGCGAGGAAAAGAGTCGGGAAAACTGAGAGGAATACCAAGCAGGCATTTGGTTGGGGTTAATAGATGATGATATTTGTAGACAGCGCCGCCATTAGACCCACACGGGCCGCCCTATGATCGCCCATTAAGCGTCCCGCCCATGACTTAGGCCCGTCGCGCACAAATGTTAGGAACTGATTAATTTTAACGTCGGACGCGCCAGGAAGGAGAGAGGAGGGGGGGTGGAGGGGCGTCCACCACCGCCCGCCCGAAACCAGTTTTTGGAAGGGAATTAGAAAATTGCACCCGGACCGACACGGCATCCTGGGCACACCGACGGCAGCGAGCTGCTGATAATTTGAAGCACTGGGGAGGAGGGGCGTCTTCGGGACGGGCGAGGCCGGAGGCCGGGGCCCTCCTCGCCGCCCAGAGCGTACATGTGCGTCAGATTGGCTGGAGACTGTGTGTTGTTCGACGGGGCATCACGGGTGTTCGGTCATCGTCCAGGGGCCGGGGCCGGGCCCCCTCCGGCCACTCCTCATCCACGCCGGCGGCGGGCCACTTCCATGAAGGGACGCCGCCGGGAGACGCTGCGCTGTGGGTTTGCCAAGTCCAGACCACCAGGGTACCACCGAGAGTACCGTACATATTGGAAGGTACGTGGTATAGGTACCTATAGGTGAAATCACAAAAAAGAAATTGTGTCCGTCATAATCACATCGCCGCTCCTCTCCACACACACTTCAGTCAGTATCCGATACAAACAAACATCACCTGGCAGGTGCAAAAGTCGATAACTAGCCAGAAAAAGGACCCCACTCTAGAAAAACTAATTGAGCGTCTCGTCTATGTACATAAACTGAATTTGTCCAAGTATGCAGTAAACTGAAAACTTTCGTCTGTAGAAAGTTCTACTGTCAGACAGCGAAAAACAGAAAAATGAAGAGTAAACTTTTTAGTTTAAATTAAAACGATCACTTTGATTCACATATAGTACCCGAAAAAAAAGTATGCACCTGGCGAAAATACACATTATCTACGGCACACTCAATAAGGGTAAAGTCTATGAATGTACGTACGTACGTACCAACCTTGGTTTCCTAGAACGTGGGGCTTGTCTCGTATGCCCCACCCGCCTTCCGCCTCCACCTGCGGTAAGCGCGTCACACATAGCTCCGTCCCGACGCGCGCGCCCCGGTCCGATTAGATAAATATTCGTACCGATCACGGAGACTGATAAGATTGCAGGTACTACTACCGGCCGGCAGGCCGGCGACGGGTCGCGAGCATCGCGCCGGCCGGAGAGCAAGAGGGTAATAAATATACCGCTCGGCCGCCAACCACCCCCTAAAATATCACTACGCGCGCAAATTGCGCCGGTACGTCGTACGCAGAAGACATGTCGCGAGGGTATCTCCTCAGACTTCACCTTTTCGAAGGGCAGGTCGGGCGGGTGGTCGACCCCACCCCGCGCGCAGAGGAAAGGTGAGAGGGAGAGGGGAAAGCCGGGATGGAGTGGAGAGGTTGCAGACGAAACCGAGAAATGTCATTTTACCCATCCCCGGTATGGGAGCGACATGGCGCCAGGGCGCGCGACGCGCTGCTCCTCCGCCTTCCGCCTCCCCCTGCGTCTTCCCCCTCTATTTCGCCGTCCGAGTGGACAGTACCGCGCTTCTCACGGCCAGAGTGGAGTAGCGGCGGGCTGCCTGCCTGAGGCGACCCTTGACTTTTGGCCAAGGGCAGCCCTCTGCCTCGCTCTATCTGCATGAGTTGCAACTGTGTCCGCGGCCTACTCCTCTGAGTATACAAGCACTTGTACCCGCGAAGAACGCTTCCAGGTGTGTCACTGCAAATTTGAGTGCGTGCAGGTGTTCGAATGGAAAGTTGCACACCTCAAAGCCCTAATCCAACACTGAAGTTGCAACGTGTTTTACGCGTTTCTAGTTCAACGATTCACTCACACACTTGCAAATGGGTACCCAAAATTGCAAATTGCACGTGCAAGCATCCGACACGGTATTCAACACTGACTTGTTGGTTGAACACTTCTGATATCGGTGTACAGTACAGTATAGCGTACCCGTACTGGATGAGAGCCCCAGGCCGCCCCGCGAGAGGCTGTTTGGTGCAGCAGAGCGGGGCGGGGCTTTCCTGACCTTGGAAGGTCATATTTGCGATTTCACGACCGGAGCCGATAAGACGCCACTTGGAAAATGTGAAAACTATCAACTTCCTTGTGAGTGTGAGTAAAGGTAAAACAAGTGTTTAACTCTGCACTTACAAGTTCAAATTTGCCAAGTAACTTAAGACAAATTCTTGATGTCTAACTTGATTATACGTATAAATTTGTGCAAACAGGTAGACATTTCAGTGGGAAAAGTGGAATAAGAAAACTTGTCTGTAACTCTTTTCTCAGAGTAGACGAAATCACCTCAAAAATAATACAGGGCTTGGCCAGGTATACAGACCGATTACCCGAGCCAGCTCCCCCTCCCC
>NW_026267190.1:135122-137031 GCF_000697945.3 Frankliniella occidentalis | reverse complement strand
CGCTCCGCACACAAGCCCGACGCGTGGGGGCGGCGAAACTCGTTCATCGCGACGACCGCAGCCGACAAGAGTTATCAATTATATATACGAAGCATAGCCCGTGTGATATAAAACGTTTGCGCAGGGGAAACGAAATGGATTGAGATAGTCCTGGCTGCGGGGCCGGCGTCCCCGGGACGCTGCTGTGGGCCCCCCCGCCGGCCTCGGCCCGCCGTGGGCGGCGCGCTTGCTGCTGCTGCTGCTGCCGCCACCGCCCGGCCAGCCGGCCGGCCTCGCGTCAATGTAGCACTAAATCATTTGGACGCACGCGAAAATGGGGATAAAATTTGACGAGGGGGAAAAGCGTTGCGCCGCCGCAGTGTTGGCTCATTTGCATAAATTACCCGGTTGGGAGGTATGTGGAGCGAAACCTCTGCGTGCGGGGAGTCCAATGTGTGCAGTCTAGGTGTGCGTGTGGGGGGGATTGTTACTCGACACCGCCAGGTCCGGCCGCAAGGACATATGGAAGCCGAGTGTTATCAGAGCGGAGGGAAGTCGGGCGGGAAGAGGGGGGGATGCGGGGTGCTTTCGATAGGGAAAGCCGATCACTGTGTGTGTGTGCGTGGTACGTGTGCTCGTCTGTGCGCGCGTGTCTGTGTGTGTGTGTGTGCGGCGGTGAAGCATGCTATACCAATCCAATGCAGGCCGTAAGCAGCCGAGGCTGCCGTGGACCGGGTCCAGTTAGACATGGTAATGCTCGCGCCGCCAGCCTGTGGGAGGCGGGGCGTGGTAAGGAGGGGCGGGGCGGGGCGTGGTGCGGCGTTAGATAACCACTCTGGATTCTCGTTAGTGTCAAAAAGGCCGCCGCTGCAGTGTAGACCCGTTATTCGCGGTGCAGCTGTGTATTGGAGCACTTGGCAGCCGGATTGGCTGACGATCGGCTGCCTCCCCCCCCCTCCCCTACCTCATGTTACTCTGATTTTTCCCCCTTATTTTGGAAGGTATTTGTATAGAATAGGGAGGTATTATCCGTATTATACAAACTCTGAAGTTATACTGATTTATCGTTTCTCTTTTTCTTTGTGCCTTTGCGTCGTGCGTCTGTATGCACAGTTGGCGCGCGAGAAGTGTACATGTACACTATCGTTTCCTTATGGACGTGCTTTCCATAAGTCGCAAAGCGTTTTTTGTCCAAGCGCATAGCATATGGACAATTCAGCTTTATTACTTGTAAAATTGTCAGTACTATGGATGGAGGTTTCTCCGCACTACACCTGATTATTCCATATGTTACGCTTGCACATCCGTTTGCGAGTCCGTAAGGAAATGAGTGCGAAACTGTTCGAGGGTGAAAAGCAACCTTTCCCTGCGCTTCGAATGCTTTTGTGACACGGGCAGTTTCACCCACCAGTCGTACCTGTCACTCCTATAGGGGCAGCGTGATGTGTCGTAGGTAATGTCTCAGTGTCGCAGAGCTTCGGAAAACAAAAGTTTGTACTGTGGCATAAAAACGTTGTCGGTCTCAGACCATCCCGGACTGGGAAGCCTATTGTAGCGAAGAGCTTTCTCCCCCAATGACTCTATTTTGTATGCGAGTGTGGTATTTTTTTACCTCCTCACGTTTTTACTGCCCTTGCCGCTATGCACGACGCACATTTAGTCGAGTCGTTTTCCGGGTTTGCTCGGCGACAGGTCTATTCGCAGGGCGTTATTATCAACGTAATAACAATTGCATTGTGTTGTTGTATTGCCGTTTGTTCGTTTCGCGGAAAGACAAAGGCGCCTTTGAAGGGGGCGGGGCGGAGGGGGTGTATCTAGACGATTGGCGGTTTGGTGACGCGCGAGGAAGTGACCGTTGGTGGAGGTGGGGGACGGGAGGAAAGGAGGAGGACGTAGAGAATATTTTCCCTTCGTACGTTTTCAAATCCTT
>NW_026267190.1:129691-131653 GCF_000697945.3 Frankliniella occidentalis | reverse complement strand
GGCTGCCCACCCGCTGCTTCCCTTGATTATTATTTTTTTGTTACGTCATTTGAGAATTGAATGGACGCGGCGTCCGTCACAGCCTGGCGGTGTCGTGGGGCATCGCTTGGGTGGAGGGCCAAACGACAAACACTACTATAGACATTAACATCAGGGGAAGAAATACTTTTTAACACTCTTAGTTCAACAAAAACACTTAACGCCGTGGTCGCCTGGCCTGCCAAAATGTTGGCAGTCCTTTTTGATTGCCAAATTTTGGTCGTCTTTTGGAGGCTGCCAATTTTTGGCCTCTTTGCTTGCCAAATGTTGGTCGTCTTTTTGGAGGCTGCGAATTTTTGGCCTCCTTGCTTGCCAAAAGTTGCCCTTTTTTTTTTTCAAAAGAAAGACAAAATTTGGCAATCAAAAAGGACTGTCAACATTTTGGTAAGCTAGGCGACTAGCGTTAACATGAAGTGTTAAATGCTTTGAATTGTCTAGGCTTTGGTCAACAACAAGGATATTATCAAAATTTCGAGATCAACGTATTTTTTTTTAACAGCACGGGACTATCCTAAAGACACCTCACCAGACTGTTACTCAACTACACACCTTAACGACGCATGTCTCTGATGCCATTCCAAAAGCAAACTGTCGTTTGGGGACTTGATCGGTGTCGCTGCCCGGTTTTATAGTTTTCTTTATCCAGTGTAAAAATACAAAGTATACGACGATTGGCTACGCGTGCATGGCTCTTGCCATCGTCGTTTTCCTCTATGGAGCGTTGCCTCCTCGCCGCTGAAAGGCTGCGTCACGAAGTTTTCATTTTCCTCCCAACTTCGTCCGCGTTTCATGAATCCCCCCCTCATGACTTTCATGGCCTGCATGGCATGGGACAGAGGCCAAGGCTCGATGCACTCTGTTCCCCACTCCCCCCTTCCCTTTTTCTCTCCCACAGCCCTGCCCTGCTGCGGTCCCATTGAAAAGGCAAACAAAGCGTTTCACACACCGGTGGCTGGCTGCCCGCCTGTCCGGCTCTCTGCGACCGCGCCGCGGCCGCCGCCGCAGCTCGCTGGCGACACACAAAACGCGCGACATACACCCCCTCTCTCCTCTCTCACCCCAAAACAAAAAAGACAGAGAACGTACTTGTCAACTTTTCCGCTGCTTTCCAATCCCTCGCGATACGCCCCCACAAAAAGAAGCAAGAGCGCGCGCGCGCGTCCGCGGGGCTGGCAGGTGTCTGCTGCGCGGCTCCACCCATCGCCGCCACGCTGCTGCTCAGCTTCGCTCACTCCCTCCCGTCGTCTCTCTCGCTCACTACCTCTCCCTCGCTCACTCCCTCTCCCTCGCTCACTCCCTCTCGGTCTCACATGCCTCCTCCTCTCGGACTACGCCTTCTACTCAAATCGCGTTTTCTCACATATGACACGCCTGAAGCCCATTTGCACATAATGCGACGGCCACGCGGCGCTCTGCGGAACGAGAGCGCGAGCGAGCGGAGAGAGAGATATTTTTCATGCCCGTGTCGTTGACGTCGACGCCGACTTGAGTGCAACGAGGGGGGGACTGGCGGGGGGTTCCCGCCTCCCGCTTACACGGACTGCTACCCTGGCGACAAAAGGAACTACTTAACACCCTGTCGTTGTGCCTTTCGCCAGATTAATGCCCTCGTCAAGGCAATGTCGCAGCGTTTTTTCCCCAGTGTATTCCTGCTCGGTTCATTATTTTTTTAACAGTGCCGACTCGCCTAGCCCCACGCGTTATCCATCGCGCCTTATTGGCTCCCCAGACGAAATAGACTCGCTCTCGAAAACGAGTTGTGTCGGTTGCAGTTAAGCCCTCGTTATTATGGGGATTAAATCGCTACCGATACCGGCGGCCGGCTGGCTAACTCGGCCAGGTGGGTGGGAGTGCACACTTTAAAAAATGCACTGCATTTTTGTTGTGACATATTTATAACATACAAAAATTTGTTTAAAAATA
>NW_026267190.1:127830-129627 GCF_000697945.3 Frankliniella occidentalis | reverse complement strand
TGTGGGGGCTCCCAGGGGGGCGGGGCGTGGTGGGGCGGGGCGGCGACACTCGAGCGGATACAGCGGAGCGCGACGCGGCTCGGCAGCGCGATACGCACTGTAAATGGTAACGGAGACTTTGAAGTTCTCCTCCATATCGCTCGCTTGGGTTGAAGAAAATCACCCACACATGGTAAAAAAAATAGAAGTTAGATAATTGTAAGTGTAGCGTAGGGATAAAGTTGGGGTAGGTTCGCCAGGGGTTCAAACGAGACCAGCGACCCATCATACGACAGCCCGAACCCCATAAGAACCACGTACAGGCGCAAAGGCGGCAAGGCAACTTCGTGAACTTTTTGGTTCCCTCCGCGGTAAATATTACAAAAATTTTAACATTTTACAATTGTCAACACCCCCACCTCGGAGAGACCCCTACCCACCTCCTCCTCGTCCCTCCAATTCCCGCACCCCTCGCTTCCAATTGTAAATGAGCTATCGCCCCTATGGCCGGTCAGAGCGGGTCGTCCTGCCGGTCCCGCAGTAGCTCCGCCAAGAACCACGAGCCACACAGGAAAAAAATTATGTTAAAAAATACTGGCCAGCCAGTAGACAAGGAAGGTAGTGTGATACCATATGCAATACTTTGCGATGGTGTTGCGGGTCTGGGTCTGCTTGCTCCCTCTTCCCATAAGGCACCACCGAGTGTGCTAACTCGCCAGACACGTGCACGGCCACACTAAACTAATTAGACATTTTAAAAATAAATAAAAAATTACAAGAAAATACATATACTGCGCGCCCGCATCTAAATGACGGAATTGTCTCGTGAAAACCGCCCGCGGCGGGGAAAGAATACGCGGCCGTCCGTATCGTATCTCCCTATACAGTACAGCCCCCCGGTATACTCAAAGTTATGTCACTCGAGGGGGGAAGGGGGGGGGGGTGCCGCCGACCCGACGGAGAGAAAGAGATACCCCGTGCGCCGCCGATACAAACACAATCAAGTACACAGCTGCACAACCGGGCTGGACATTCGTGTAAAAGTCCGTCTCGCGTGGTGATAACGACCCGTATAGCGTATACAACCGTATAGCGCATCATTCACGAGGAATAATAACTGGCAGCGGGAATCCCTGAAATCGCAACCACGACACAAACGCCGGCGCGGCATGGCATACACAGCCGCTCGTCCTCGTCGGCTGCAGACGCACACGAACGAGAGGGTTTTATGGCATATTTCAGTTTCTTTCAAACGCGAAGCCTGCTGCGCGGTTTTTTCTACGTCTGCCTATGTACCGCCCAAATGAGGCCATTCCTTTACAGAAAAGCGCCGTGTGACATTTCTCCCGCGGAGGGGTTGCATAACGAGCGGGCTGCCTGGTCCAGGACCACGTCGTAAAAGCAGAGCCTGGTCCTGTCGTCGCGCAGGTGACGGCGGAGGAAAAGGGGGGAAGGGCGGGGGGTGCCCGCCCCGCAGATTTTAGGCATCTTCTTTCATCGCTCTTTTCTATTTTTTCCCAGGCGATAGAGAGACCGGTCGGGTCGGGCCGGGGCGACGCGGGCCAGCAGCCGAGCCGGCCGGCGAGCTGAAGGTCAAGGCACGCGGTGTCCCGGCCCGGCCCCCCTGGCCCGGCCCCGCGCGCCTGGCAACCGAATGTCACCCCGCGGGCCCGCGAGCCCGGCTCTGGCTGGACCGGCCGGTGTGTGCGAGAGACGGGATGAGCATGCTACACGCGATGAAGAGGGGCAGGATTGGCCGGCTGCGAAGTGCTCGGTGCAGCGACTGCAGTGTCTGGTGCAGGAGGTGCTCCAGCTCTT
>NW_026267190.1:127128-127780 GCF_000697945.3 Frankliniella occidentalis | reverse complement strand
GCGGGGCGTGGCGCGGGGCGTGGCGGGGCCCCGGGCTGTAGTAGTGCGGTGCTGGCCGTTGCGTCACTCTGCTGCAGCCGGCCCGGCCCTGCCCGGCCCTACCCAGCCCGGCCCGCTTGCTTGGCCAAGGCTCTGCAGCTCCGGCATGCCACCGCCACCCCCAGCGGCAGCACTGGTCCGGCCTGCAGCGCGCGCGCTCCCTGGGCCCGCGTTTGTCCGTCCGATTTGAGAGGAGCGCGCTGAAGTACCCCTCGTTATGAACCGGTCCAGCGGTATTCCGCCTTGGGTTCGAACACCGTGGCCTCGTGTCGCAATACAAATCGAACTGTATCGATGGCTGAATGTGGCCGGCCGGCCAGTGTCGCCCGTCATCCGGGCCTTGACAGTTGTGGGTCGCGGGCAGCCGCGGCACCAGCATCAGCAGGGGCAGTAGTAGTTTTGAATTTGCCGCGCCCTGGTTCGCCCCGCCCAGCCCCGCCCCTCATTCTCACCCAGCGAGACCTGCTGCCGCTGTCTCATTAGCCGATCTGATCCAATCCGATCGGGTGATGGATGTGGGGGGCGGGTCTGTCGCGCGTCCGCCCGGCCCGCCCAGGTCCACTCGAGGCCGTGCACTCTCTTTTTCTCACTCACACTCTCTCCCTCTTCCCCC
>NW_026267190.1:123268-127078 GCF_000697945.3 Frankliniella occidentalis | reverse complement strand
GGCAGCGGCCGCGTATGGCGCTATGCCACAACATTCCGCGCATAGCGCCGCGCGGTGCGCCCCGCCCCTGGCAATGGCCTACACCGTCAGAAAAGAGTGTGGCTTCGGCAGTGCGTGAAAAGATGTGTGACTGCCGATGACTGCAATAGTGCGTACGGAGTGTGACGACAGTATGGTGCGTCCGAGAGTGACTGGGGTGACAGAGGTCTCTACCCAGAGGGGACACAATGACCCGCGACCTGGACGACACGGCGCCATCAAGGGGAAGGGGCCGCCGCCGTCCGGCAAAGCCGGGAGTTCCTCCGGCGCGGCTCTGGCTCAGCAGGTGCGGCGGGGACTCCCTACCCCGCGCCAGCCTCGGGGGTGTTCCACCGGGGTGTTCCTCTGGGGAGTTCCTCCCTCCCACCACACCTGACCGGCCGCCGGCACTACTTGACCGCGTCGTCGTAAGTGTGTCGGCATGTAACCGCCGCGCCGCCGAGGCAGGCTGACGCGCTGACGCGGGCTGACGCGGGCTGACGCCACGCAGCGGATCGGTAATCCGTCCAGGCGACGCAACGAGGCGCTGCTGGCCCGCCGGCCTGTCCGTGCAGCGGGGCGCGCAGATAGCGATCAGGCGCCCTCTCGAGCCACACACAGGCGCGCGTGCACGTGCGGTACGCAACGGGACGATCGGGACGGGAGGACAAGACACCTGTCACACGGAGCCGCAACGGCGCGACGGCGCGCGGCGGGCGCTCGCCGGCCGGCACTCGTTTTGCGCAAAGCGCCACTTACTTTTAGTCTGCCCTAACGGAACACGCCCTCTCGGCGCTGCACAGGGCACACCCGAGCGCACAGGGCACACCTCCGGCAGCGGACCGCGGACCTCGCAGGCTCGGCTCGGCCGAGGAAACAATAAATGATATGGGAAAATCCCTTTCCTCCCGTCCGCCGGTGGTGTGCGGTGGGAATGTATCGGCAGTGGGGCACAATCCCGCGCTGCTGCCGGCGGGCGGCCGGGGCTCTGGAAACGGATGCACGCGGGGACGGTCATAAAGCGGCAGGAGAATACTGCAGGAGGGTGGCGGGGCGGACCAGAGAGGCGGGCCAGAGGCGGGCGGGCAACAAAGATGGAGGCGGCGAGGGAGATAAATTCTTAGCCAGACGGGTCTGAGCCCGCGCTGAGCCGGGGGAACATGGGGACACAACAGCTCGGGAAAACCTCACTCCGAGTCGTAGTGTAGTACCATGCATGTAATCCACTGAGGAAATCGCGGAGGGAAAACACCATACCGCATCGAAAGGAAGAAGATCGGGGCGAATGAGAGAAAGGGCAGGAGCGAGAAAAAGAAAGAGACAGAGCGAGAGAGAGAGGTGTCCGCCAAGACTCGAACCCGCGAGCAGCAGTCGCGGGCCGGCGGCACGGCAAGCAGGCAGGATGAGCTCATGTCTGGGATCGCTGACCTCAGGCCGGCGGGGAAGGAGGAGGAGGAAGACGAGGAGGATGGAGAAGGGGAAAGAGTAGGGGGGCGGAGGGGGACGCGCCACGCCCAGTCTATTAGCACATGCCGGGCCGGGTATTACTCGCGCTGTCACTCACCGGCGGCGCGGTGCGGCTGGCGAACGCAGCGCGCACTTCATGGGTCCTCTCCCGGCCCGGTAGGCAACCCGCCGAGCGGGCGCGCGCACCGGGCCTGCCCACCGGGCCGGGCGGGCCGGCGCCACAGAGAGAGAGGTGACTTTGAGCGACAGGCGGGCTAAATCCGGTAGTGCGAAAGAGTGGGGGGAGGGAGGGGCGGGGCGGGGGACAGTAGCCTAGCCTTTTGATAACGCTGAGAGGAAATCTAGAAATGAGGGCGCCCGGCGCATGTCTTATCTTTTACACCGGTGTGCCTCAATTGCTACAAAAATAAGAGAGAAAGAGAGAGAGGGGGGTATTAGCGGCGGAGAGAGGCACGCGGGGCATTTGGCAAAACAGAAGAGAGACAAACATACGAAAAAAATCACGCCCAATTTGCATGCGTGTATTTAATCGCTGCGCCATCAGTCCGTCGCACGTGTGTCCGTCCGGCCCGCTATACGGCGCACACAGCTGTCGATCAAGTCGGTTTTTCTTTTCATTAATACTTCTTTTTTTCATTTCTAGAGAGCAAGGCCGCAGGGCAGCATTTTCGTCTTTATGGATTTTCTCTGCGCGCGCGGTGGTGGAACCGGTCGCTGTGCGGGGCACAGACAGTCGCGCGCGGCTCTACACTGGGCGCGACCGCGACGACATACCAATCGTGTATCTGCCATCCGGAAGGCAGAAGGGGGGTGGGTGTGGGTGGGCGGAGGGGATACCTCTGTATGTGGCCGCGCTGCACCCCATCAGAGTCGCGACGAAATTTTTCCTGTTTCCATTGGTGCGCGGACGCGATCCGCGACCCGCGACCCGCGGCGGGGCCACGTGGGGCCGCCGGTGCCGCAGTCAGTCCCCGCGCGGGGCCAGCTCGGCCAACATATGGAAGGCGGGCGCGACCACGTGCGCGGGGCCCAGGCGCTGCAAGCGCAGCCCTGACCTGCCCTCCTCCACCCCCTGCTGCATACCCGCGAAGGGGGCGTCATCATATACACACACGGTGACGATCACCCTCTTGACAGGGGGCTCGTCTCTAACTAACCCCCTCTAATCCCCGCCGTACCGCATACCGACCGCCGCCTTTTCCGGGCACGCCGTACGTACTATCATCGACAACTCTGTGAGCTTTGCTGCTGTTTGTCTGCGACCTGCCCACCACCACCACCACCACCCCAGGGGTGTTGTTTGTCAGACTCTCACTTTTCCAGACCTTGTTTTGTTGACTTGCCGCTATGCCAATGTTCTATTATTGAGGCGCGACGAAACGGGACGCCGGAGGAATAAATCCGACACAAACAGTCAGCACGACTGACAGCGGCAGGCGCCGCGTCCAGCTTCGTGGGCCTCATTATCTGCGCCCGGGACGCGTTTGCATGCGTTTCCGAGGTGGGAGTGCGATGTTAAATGGGTTCGCACGGCAAAACTGCCTGCTGTGGGTACGCGAACAGCAGGGGCGGCGCGGCCAAGAGCAAACATGACAGAGAGAATGAATCGAGTTAAGGCCTCGGTTAAGGCCAATTAAGGCACACGCTGGCTTTGACTTACCGGCTCGAGATCGGAGTCCCACACCAGGTCCATTTCGCCGAACGGCTTGTCGAAATCCATGGTATAAAACTTCACACAGGCACTCAAGCAAAACGCTGGTCGGGACCGCGGCGCCCGATAAAAAATAACATCCAACGGAGGTTGTCGAACCGTCCGCAACGTCCCGCAACACTTTTGCCCACAAAATCACAGACTCCTCCAAGCGAGAAATTGACTTTTCTTCGGGGTGGACGATTTCTTGCGCTCTTTCCTCGGCCTTCTCCAGCAGGGGGAGAGGGAGAGAGAGAGAAGGTGTTGACGCCCGCGAGTAGGCGGCGCTGGGCGGGGCACTGCCTGTCCGATGCGTTGCACAGCTTTGGGTGTCCGTTGAAGGGTGCGGAGAGCCCCGGCGTTAGGGCCTAGTCGGCACAGGGGCGCACTTCACACGTCTAACACGGCATCGCGCGTGGAGGACATCTTGAGGCACGCACAATCACAAACGAACACACACACACACGCACACGCGAGCTGGGCCCTGCCTCGCTTCACACGCTGAGCACACACGCCGGGCGGCTTGCTCGTGTCGTTGGATGGCGTGATCGTGATGGCGTTTCTCCGCTGCAGCGCTCACACAGACCGACCCGGCGCAGAGGTTCCCACCTGTTGACTGAGAGCTGGCTGGGGCT
>NW_026267190.1:115974-116766 GCF_000697945.3 Frankliniella occidentalis | reverse complement strand
TACACTTCCAAAGCGAGAGAGAGAGAGAGAGAGGAGTGGATAGGGAGGGAGAGAGAGAGAGAGGTCGACGCTGTTCTGATTCGATCCGACTCCATATCGGAACTTGCATAATGATTATTTAGCTCCGAGCGAGCTGGCGGACAATGGGACCTGACCGGATAATAAAATGCAAAGGAGGGAAAAAAGAGAGCAAAATAATAGAAAGGAACGAGAAAAAAAAAACAACAGCGACGGAGCTCGTTGCACACCAGCCAATCAGTAGCCGCGATCACGGCCGCGAACGGTAAGGAGACTGGACCGGAACTGGAGCGCACCGAGCGAAATGTCAATGGAGAGAAAAACTATATGCACACGACGTCGCTTTTAATTTGTACAGAGTCATAATGGCGAGAGTTTGACCCTTTAAAAAAATTAAGTCAGCTGCATCCTAACCCAGCAGTTGCGGCTGAAGGTGGGACGTCGCAGGTGTCGCGCTCTCCTCTAGGGGAGTCAAATAAGACTTGCGTGGAATATCTGCTCCTGCAAGATTCTCCCCCGCAAGCCCGAGCTCCAGGTATTTATCAACAAACCAAATACCCGTATAGATAGGTATATTTTCCGCATAAATACAAGTGGCACGGAATAACAATAATAAAATAATGAGCGCACTGTTACGCCATGCAGCAGCGGCCCATTGCCAAACGGGACGGCGCCGCGCGCGCGCGCTCCACCACGCACCATCATTTTACGTATATTTTACCAACATCCCGGGCCTCCTGCGCCCGCTAATGGCTTCCCCTCTCCCTTTCCTCA
>NW_026267190.1:106130-115924 GCF_000697945.3 Frankliniella occidentalis | reverse complement strand
GGGGAGGCGAGGGGGTGTGGTGTGGGCTTGCCCGGTGCCAGTCGGGACGGGACGCGTCCGGAAAAACGCGAGCCGGTCTCGGGCCGCTGCTCTCCGCCCCGCCTCGCGGAGCGGCGCCGGGTAGGCAGGCGGGGAGCCGCCGAGTCAGCCGCGGCGCGGGCCGGGCGCGCGGGGGGCGTTTCGGACGCTGTCCCGGGCGAGCCGAGCCGGCAGCCGGCGTCCCCCCACCACCGAGCGTTAGCCCCCCACCACCACCGCGGGCCCACACTGTGTCAGGCGAGGGGGGAGAGGGGGAAGGCAGTGTGTGCGTGCGCGTGTGAGGGGGGAACACTGTACAGTAAATCTGAAATCTGAGCATGGGCTGAGGAGGCATGGCATGAGGCGTGCCTCAAAAAACGCTGGATGCAATGGTGTTGAGGGGGGGGGGCAAGCGAAGTGCCATTCGAACCAGGGAGTCGTTCATCGATTGGTGATTGGAGATTTTTGTTGCACTATACGTCTGCGTTGGGAATGAGATACACTCTGCACTCGCCTCCAGCAAGCCAATTATACAAACCGAGCCCAGTTACACATAGACGTTGATTTCAATAAGGAAATCCAGCGAAAGTTGTAATTCAGTTATTTCAACACGCTTTCCGTCGATACGAGTAGCCCAATTCCGTGTCGATATGCTTCTCGACATCTACAGATGGGCTCAGGACACACGAGCTTAAAAACAATTCGGTCAATACCCCGCGCGCTCGCGCATGGGGTATTTGCAGATGCATCATCATTGTAGGAGGAGTCTAACTCACTCCGGACACTTTCGGGCGGTTTTGCCTATCATCGCTGGCTTCGGCACCGCTCCGGGCGAGTAGGCAACCCGCCCGCACGGGCGCATGCGGTACAGTATAACTACGAAAGTGCGCGGCGTGGGCCAGCGCCAGGGGCATATGTTCCCCAAGTCCTACAGAGCAAAGAAAAAGTAAACTTAAAATAAACAAGCTGTTTTTGGTTTATTTTTGATGATAACAGCAAAATACAATTCCAAATCAAAATTTGAAACAAATGAAAAATGAAACATTTAAAAATCTGATTTAATACCTGCGTCAAATTTTGACTTAGAGCATTCCCTTTTTCCCGATTGAACTAGTAACATATACAACACAAGTTCTAAGGTAAGGTTTCAAGGAACTGTGCAGTACCTATAGGCCTAATAGGTATGGTGTCAATATTTTAAAATACACAACAAAGTAAAGAATTGGAGAAATATTGTAATCAAAGAGAAATTTAACCATGTTATGGCTCTTACAAACGAATGGTAACCAACAGCGCCCATAAACATACAATTATACTATGAAATGATATATATGGTGGACAAGGGGACAGAAGTACAGTCTCTGAAATGACAAGAAGAAATTAGTTTCTATGAAATAAAGTATGATCGATCACATTACTCAAAAATAAATCTAATTGCAAATTATTTAACTTTAACCACACTATGCAAGTTAAAGTTAAAAGATTAACAAAAAAGAGAGAGTGTCATTGACTTGATTGTCTGGCTTTTAATTTGGCTAAGAGAAATGCTCCACCATGCACTCTAAAATGTTTTTGAAGCATAAATGCAGTCTCGAATTTTTGTCTACATACAGTACACTGATTTTCCTGCAGTTCCTCTGATTCTAAACTTTCTACATCAACAGGGTCTTCTTCACCGTCACTAGTCCGATCCTGAAATCCATGATCAATTAAATACTTGTTAACATTCTTAATTCCATGACCTACAATTAGATGTTTTTCTAAAGGTGGGCGAACAATGAAACACAATCCACACTGTGGACACTGCAAGTCAGATGGATTAGATTTATGGGAAAGTATGTGGGTTTTAAAAGATTCAGAATTCTCACTTTTAAACATGCATTTGTAACACTCAAAACTACTAACCTTTGCTTGTGTAGTTCTACCAACACAGGACGATTTTCTAAAATGCAATCCCTTGCCTGCCTTTTTCTTCGCTATTTTTGTTTCAGTCATAGTAAAATCATTATTTCTCAAACAGATTAAAAAGTTCTCTACAGCTTTTTTATCCTTTTCACTTACTGCTTCTTTGGATCTTGTAGAAACAGACTGCAATGAAAGGCGGTTGTTACCCTCTTGATGCACTGCATTCAAGAAGATATCTAAGTGCTCAGTGGAAAAGTGTTCTTTAAGAGCCGCTGTATCTAGGACAACTGAAACTACTTTTTTACAAAGTTTGCAGACAGCTTTTTTCTCCAGACTTTCTGGGGGTTTAGAAAACCCAACATCAGAAACTAAAATGTCTTGAGATCTATTGGGCAGAGGATTCACTTTGCTAAATTGAGGTTTTTTACAATTGTTTGGACTGACATCAATTTCATTACCTGGACTAGAATTTCCTGGAAGCAAAGCAGGCTGTGGCTTTTGAGGCAAAATCTGTACTGAATCATTAACATCTCTAGGAACTGCATGCATTGGTGAAGAAACAGCATGAACAAGCAGCTCTTGTGACACACTTTTTTGGTTGACAACAGTACAGTTTATATCACCTTTAGGCGGACAGTCTTTTTTGTGATTTAGCATAAAAGTTTTAGAAGAGAAAATTATTTTACAATTCTCACACTGATACACTGTTTTAACAGATTTACCATCTGATGTGTGAGATGCAGCATGATCCTGAAGCATATCTAGACTTATATTAAGATCTGGACACTTGTCACATACCACTCGTGTACAAAGATTAGCTGTCTCAGAATTTTGTGCAACATCTGCTAATTTGTGCTTGTTAAGCCTATGCTTGTTGAGCTGCTTTAATGAATCAACTTTATCTCCACATATGTGGCACACAAAAAATATTTGAAGATGTTTTTCAACAAAATGATCTGTGAAGGAAGAGAGAATTGCAAAATCAAAATTGCAATCACTACATTCAAACAAGGAACACTTCAGATGATGGAGGCATTCTTCTTCCATATGGTTTAGTAAAATTGAAGAATTGAGGAAAACCTCTCCACAGTCTGGACATAGATGTGGAGGCTTCATCATGTGAAATCTTTCATGAGCAGTTAGAGCACATTTTGTAGGTAGAGTATATGCACATTCCTTACACTTTAAGGAACAATCAGCAGCAGGTCTGTTTGTAGGTGTAAAATCACTCGGCTCTTCTCCCTGGAAGTGCAATTTCAGAGAAATCACAGGTCCAAAACATTCTGGACATTTATAAGAGTTAGATGACGTATGCCTGAACACAGCTTCACATTCATTCTCATTTTCACTCAAAGGTAAACAAAGTAGATCTTCTGGATGTAGATTATCAGCATCCATTTCATGTGACATAATGTGCAGTAGCAGGATGCACCTATTGTCAAACAACAATTGAATCTTGCATACTGGGCATCTATATGAAAATTTAGAAGTCTTTCTTCTCATATGACATGTAAGGCTGGTTTCCAAGACAAATCTGGATTGAATAGAAGATAGACATAAGACAAAACAGTGCCAACAGTAGTAGAGAGATCAATCAAGTCCATTTCTAAAAATGAAACTTACCTGTCACCACATGCCTTACAATCAAAATAAGATCCCTTAAAAAATCTTACATCATTTTGTTTAGGTTTGTAGAGAGGTATTGATCGCTGAACAACCAGATTTTTATATGCAACAAATAGACTACTATCCACATTGTCTTGTAGTCTATTCAGCGTTGGAACAGGTGATGGTGTAGAGATCTTTGACATATGAAGAGAAACTGGCTTATCACTGTTTTTAGAGATTTTCTTGGCATTGTCATGAAGTTTGGAAGGTATGTTATGGATTGAAGAATTAGAAACAGATCTTTGAGAAACGGTGACAATTTTTCTATTCAGTTTATCTCTTGCTTTCATAGGGACTTTTTTTAATGGTGCAACAGCATCCCCTTCAGAGATTATTATTTTCTTCTTCTTTTTCAAAGTCTTGGAATTAACTTTCTTATCTGGTATTTTTGATTGGTGTTTAGCTGGAGGTACACTAGAATCAGCATCTTCTGATGATGCAGTTGCATCTGGAATGACTAGTTTTTCAGGAGGCCTTTGTACATTAGATGTGTTACTACTTTGGGGTTCATTTGTCCATACACAATTAATGTAATCCTTTGATACTTTCATAGAAAGCAGATCTTCTATGTCGTCAGATGTATTTTCTTCATCTTTAATACTGGTACAGTTGCTCATTTTGGTTTCTTTCTTGCCAGTTTTATCTGTGTCTAAGACTATAGTTTGGTTGGCAGGTCTATTATGAGGTTGATTAGCACAGATTACTGGGGGTCTTCCATTATTGTTCACTTGATTCAGATTACCATCTTCAATCTCAGGTACACAGTTGGGGGTTTTCCATAAAAAATTGTCAGCACATGAGCTTATTGGGAGCTCAGTGGAAGATTGTGTATCAGTCATATTCTCAGTGTCATATTTCAACTGAGACTCAACTGCAGAAATAAAATATGATTCACATGTCTTCATAGCTATAAGACTCGAAGGTATATTTGAACAGTCCAACAACAACTGTTAAATCCTGGCGAGTGACAGAACTCAAGTCATTCAGAGGTACGTAACGGCAAATACTGGCTGTACCTGAACTTCAAAGGAGACTGTTTCCTTACTGACAGGTGCATTAATGAAGTACTCAACAGTAGCACAGGTGCCTTCCTGCTCATGTGCAGCGCACCACCCAAAATCCATAATCTGCAAAGGAGAAACAACATACTTATTAATATCAGTTGTCTGTGTATAATGTATTTGAATAAAAAGTAAATAAATAATAACAATACAACGGATCACAAGATATGATCAGAACTGCTGGGTAAGAGGTTACATGTTCATGAGGCAAGGAACCACATATTGGTTCTCTGTCACACAAGAACAAATGACAGCTCACCCAGCCAAAATTTCCAAGTTTGCTATCCTAGTCAATTGCAGTCGCCGACTATCAATATGACAAAACGCAACATATAATGTCAAGGGAATAGATCAATAGCAAACATGGTATGATTATGAAAACAACACAAGTGACATCATTTGTATCGTTATCAGTACACATTTCTGGGGAAGAACCACAACATACAGTGCACACAACTCCTGCAGGAATATTTTTCAGCCGCAGATGTAACTAAAATTTCCAATTTTCCTCAGAATCTGGTGTCAAGTTGTCAGGGTTCAGGCAGGGTGTTGCCATGGCTGGGGGCGGATAACGCCGATCTCATTATGGGTCCTCGGTCATCTGACTGAAAATAACTATTCCGCACTGTTTGTACGAAACTAACCTAACCATCCGCCGTGGAGGTGACGTCGAACTGAAACTGAGTTTCATGACAAAGTGTGGGAACATCACTCAAAATTTCACAAATAAGAAAAATTATGAGTTCTACTCTTAAGTTTATAGGTATGTCGCATAGCTACCGTTGTCATGCTCACAATGGCAGCGTTATCGTAGAGATGTTGTTTTGGGCCAAAACACTTAGCTACTTTAAAAGCACCAACACCTCTTTAATTTAAAAATACCATCTAAATCTCGTTAATAAAATGTACATATTCTTGATGTAACAATATCCACTTGATTTATCAACTAAATAAAATGTGGAAATTTGTAACAACTTATTTTACTTTTGCAGATATTGGAGCAAACCTCACAGACCCTATGTATCAGGGAATTTATCATGAAAGTAAGAAGCATGCACCAGATCTCAGTGATGTATTGATTAGAGCATGGAACCAAGGTCTGACAAAAATAATCATCACTGGTGGAAGCCTGGAAGATAGTAAGAAAGCGTTAGATGTAGCCAAGACTGATGGTATGTACCTAAATGTGTATCTGCTTTGCTTGCCTTAATGGTCGAGAGCTCAAAATTAATTAACTATATCTTTTCCTGTCAGCTAAGCTTTTCAGTACTGTGGGTTGTCATCCCACCCGAAGTCTTGAGTTCGAAAAGAATGGGGACCCAGAAATGTACATTAAAGGCTTGGAAGACTTATGCACCAATAATGGAGAGAAAGTTGTTGCCTTTGGAGAGTTTGGCTTAGATTATGACCGCATTGAATTTGCTCCTCAAGATATCCAGATTAAGTATGACACCATTCTACCTGAAATAGTATTCAAGTTACTCTGACTTTTGAATTAAAATCTAAAACAATTTATTTAGGTATTTCAAAGAACAATTGAAGTTGAATGAAAAATTACGTCTTCCAATGTTTTTGCACTGCCGGGCTGCATCTTCTGATTTTCTTAACATAATTGGATCTCACAAGTCTTTGATAGAAGAATGTGGAGGAGTGGTTCACTCATTTGATGGAAGTGCTGAAGATGTTAAAGTTATAACAGGATTGGGACTTCATATTGGAATCAATGGATGGTGAGTAGCTGACCTCTCTTCTTTGCGGAATGGGTTTATCCTTCAAATGCATTCATATTCACATGTTCTTCAAGCTCCTTAAAAACAGAAGAAAATTTACAAGTTGTGAAAATGATCCCGAATGAGAGTTTAATGATTGAAACCGATTGTCCATGGTGTGAAGTGCGACCTCGTCATGCTGGTTATTCCCTTATTAAAACACAGTTTCCATGTGTTAAAAAAGAAAAATGGCAAAGCGGATCCATGGTAAAGAGTCGAAATGAGCCTGCTAACATAATGTAAGCAAATGTATGCTAACATGCAATTTAAAAAAGATAGCAAAAAACCGCCTGTACAATTTAATTTTTTGTTGCAGACAAGTTATGGAAATTATTGCCAATTTAAAAGGAGAGGATATCTCAAAATTATCTAAGCAAATTTTTGAAAACACAATGAAAGTGTTTTTTAAATCAGAGAAATTAAATGTTTAATATTGTGATAAAGTGGGATGAAGAGTAAGGTATAAATAAGTCAAAGTGCAGTATGTTTTTTTCTTTTTTTGATTAATTAATCTTTACATTAACTGACCACAGATCAACGACACAATGAAACATGATGAGCTGTTCTCCCTCACTCAAAAGAACTACTAACTACCACAATAAACTTCTATGACACCAGGATCAATCCAAGCTCAATTTTAACAAATGGAGAACCTGGCCTGAGTGAGAAGGGAAAAGCTTATCAGTTTGATAACAGGGGCTTAATTATGAACTGATACAACAATTAAACACAGACTGCAGTCACAGAGTTAGCAATTCATGACACTGTTTTATTAAACTACTTGACCATATTGACTTGTTCTTAAATTTTTCTCAAAACAAAACTGATCACATGTGTACAAAAGCATGAAGTTGGTCACCAACATCTATCATATGAAGAATTCAAAATGAAGAGAGGATGTAAATGATAATTCTTGATGAAAGATGAATAAGAGAGACATGCAATACAGTTTGAAAGATGGGAAGATGACGTATCACATGCAATTGACCTATAGTAAATAAAACATGTATGAAAATGTCTTTCCAAATATTCTGTTCAAAACTAATGTTTGTATGACCTTAGAGTTAAGGTCTTGGTTTTTGGTAATGGCTGGGATCATTGATTATGCAAAACGTGACCAAAGTGAAATTATAATATTGCTTCAGGACCTGAGGAGGTCACATTAACATCAGGACATTATGTGGGTCAAACAATCTAGTCACACGATCTTAAAATGCCTCAACATTTGCGATTCAGGCTCAGTCTCATAAGAAATTTAATTTGTAATAAATAATTAGTGATTCAAACATACATAAAGATGGATATGAATTGGCCTGACAACCTAAACGTGACATCATAGTAAAATAAAAAAAAGCACCACAATACTTCCTTGCTTCACTTATTTCATCAGTGAGCTATCCTCTACATACGTATATGATATACTAAGAAATCCTGTAATTGAATAGTTAAAAAAACAAACTGTGCTAGTACAATTACCTGGAGAGCAGTAGGTATATATTTCAGATATCACACAATGTTGGTTGACTTAGATCTATTATTGGCCTACTTGCAGGCTCAAATCACACTTGAACAGACTTCGATCCCCTTTTGGACAAAGTTAAGAGCTGCCTTTAGAGACAACTTTGACAACAAAAAGTTAGAAGACACTATCAATGCTCAAACGTTTTAGCCCATGTTTAGATGAGCAGCTAAACTCAAACACAAACATGAAAAAATATGCCAGCAACAAATATTACGTAATGTCCTTGGAAGCCATTCCACTTGATGACACAATTACAGACGGGCAGAGTAAATTTGTCAGTGACTTAGCTCTGGTACAGGTATTTCCAAAGAAGTATTTTCACTAGGGTCGATTTCTTGCTGAAGGGGTGGCGGTGGAGGTCGGAATACTTCGGCATACTTCAGAAGCTTGTGGGAGCTTTCCTTATATTCTTCTATGCGTTGTGGACATGAACCAAAGTCACCAGCCTGAAGAGCTTGAAGAACTCTAGAACAATTCTGAAAAATAGGTAAAAGACGCAATTAAGAACACACAAACAGGAAAAGATCTTAATAAAATTTTACGTTTACTATTTAAACTAGCAACTAACCTTAATATTGATCCCAGTTACATCCTGAAGTTTTGTAGCCAATTGAATGGCTTCCTCCTGCCTATTTTTCTCTAAGAAGTACATCATACGTGCACCTGTAAAGAAAAACATGAAATAGTGTTGATTCCAACTTAACTGTCTTAAAGGAAAAACAGATTTAGTAGTTTGGAAAGAAATAAACCTTGAAGTAGGGCTGGCAAAGAATTTCCATTCATCTTTAGAAAATCTTCATTCATTTGCTTTGCAGAGCGTCCTAGTGTGATAGGTTCTATGGCCTGCTTGATGACATCAGTAACAGGAGCATCCAAAGTGTCAAGCTTTGCTGAGACAAGTTCTACAAAGCGAACGAGGCATGTGTGCAGATCACTGTTTCCAGGCTCAAGGCGGTAAGCTCGTTTAATAGACTGCAGCATTAGCAGTAGCTTTCCTGTTGAGTCAAAAAAAGGTGGCATGAATAAAAATGTATAACCTAGCAGTCTTCAGAAAAAGAACAAAAATAAAAAAAAAACAATATCCTTCAAATTCAGATGTGTCTCTCTACCTTTTCTATAGTAAATTTCGAATGCCATGAGGTGGGTTTCGATGTTCTTCGATGCCAAATCCTGAAGGGGCTTGAGAAATTTAATGGCTTGATCCAGGGGATCTTCGGCCTAAAATATGGACAAAAACAAACAAACAAAGTGTTAGGAACATTACATTACAACAACACGACAGTCATCTGCAAGAGGCCAGCAGCAGGTGCCTGATGGGTGGCCAGCCCACCGGGCGTCGAGAGGGACGCACGCCGGATGGGTGGCCTACCCCCCCGGCGCCGGCATGCCGCTCGGACACTCACCCGCGCAAGCTTGTCGGGGATAAGCTCGTCCTGGTGGGGTGCGTCGGGCTCCTCGCCGGGCGCCTTCCGCTGCTGCTGCTTCTCGGCCTTCTCGGCCTTTTCCTGTCGCTCCAGCTCCGCCTTCCGCCGGGCCTTCCGTTGCTTGTTGCGAAGCTTCTTCAGCTCGGAGGGCGCGAGGTTCTCTGCAACAGACAGACACGCGTCGTCAGCTTTCTCTCTCTCTCTCTCTCTCTCTCTCTCTCTCTCTCTCTCTCTCTCTCCCACACACACACGATTGTAGGACGGCTGCGGGTGGCCGCAGGCAGGGTGAGTACCGCACAGCAACGGGTAGGAAGGGCGGGGGAGGGGCAAGTGCAGCGGTTAAAAGGGACCGGAGAGGGTTTAGGGAGGGGGAGGGGGGCAGTTTACATAATCAAGGTCCTACAAGCCAAGAACGGCCAGGCCGGGC
>NW_026267190.1:98552-104085 GCF_000697945.3 Frankliniella occidentalis | reverse complement strand
GATGTCTCCATCCGCAGAACCCTCTTCCTCCCCTCTCCCCTTATAGTACAGCAGGACAGGAGGACATGAGGCGGGCGACTGCTCCGGCTGGCCGGGCTCCAGAGGACACAGGAGGCAGGTCGAGCGCGCAGGAGGGGGTAGGCAATCCAATGTTCTTAAGACCCACGGCGTGGGCCACACCGGACTCAACATGTCGCCATTGAAATAACCGATCGAAGCCTTGCCCTTAACTTACCCTTCGTTTGTACTCTAAGCCGCGGAGCGGCAACAAAACTAAAACTTACCCTGGACTTCCAGTTTTTTAAAAAATGGTAATAAAAGCGCACATTTCCTTTCCAACGCTTTGAGCGCGTACTCGCGATAAATCCCAAGGCCCACGCCCACCACCACCCCTCCCCGTGCATGAGTCATCATCAATGAGCCGTTACTAATCCATCCATCCATCCCAGGGGCCCAAAAGTGGCTGCTCGCCCTTTCCTCGCCGGGCTCATGGCACTCATGGCGGCGGCGGGACGGGCAATCACGCGGGCGTGGCGTGGTGCGGCGGGGCGGGGCGGCACTGCCCGATGCAAAGCCAGCCGCATGTAACGCTCTGCTCTGCTCCATATCCCCGCCCTGCAGCAGCAGTAGTTTCGTGTGCGGCCGGCCGCGCAGAGCGCACACACACAGAGCTAAACAGCAGTACACCACAGCCGACCCGTCGCGTGCGGGGAAGGGGGGGCAAATAGGCTCGAGTTTCCGCGCATCGCCGCATTCAAACGTCGTGTCGCTATGCAGGGCACAACTATGCGGCGGCCGCCGCCGCCACCGCCGCCACGGCTGCAGCTTTGATTTGAGGAGGGAGCGCGGAGAAGGGGGAGGGGATCGGTGATATTGCGACACGAGCCCACACGGCCGAGCAGCCTCCCTACGCAATAACTTATCAACAAGAGCAGCCCAGCCCCAACGGCAGGGCACAGCCCGGCACAGCCCGGCACGGCCAGCCATAGCGGAATGGTATTCATGTTCGACCTGTTTCTCTATCAGTTTTCAATTTGCTTCCCGCCCAGAAGGGAATACGCGCGCAGAGCGGTGCAGAGCACGGCCCACACGCACACAACACAGCCTGCTCACGTGCGGGCCGGGGCTAAGTGAACCTGACTCACGATCAGGCGCTTTGACGTTAGTTGATTTTTCAAACAGAAACAGGAAAAAAATCATTGAAATTGAATTTATCAAATTCAAAATAAAGGGCAATATGACACTGAGTCTGGTTTTGCGATACTTTTAACACAAAACCATGAGATAACTGGTATTTTGCGATTCCCACGCTAAAATGCATGATAACCCCCCAAAATGTGATAAAAGTATCACATTATTGTGATAAAATCATAACAAAAATTATTTGATCACATTTTTTGGAGTTATCATGCCCATTAGCGTGGGAATCGCAAAACACCAGTTATCGCAAACATTAGTAAAAGTATCACAAAACGGATTTCAGTGGAGTAGTGATCGGCGGGGCTGATTCATTTCCCGCTTAGTCTATCAAGTGTACAAACACCAACAAGAAACTTTGCAAACGAGTGTGACATAGTTAGTGGTGCCGTCGTTTTCCAGTGGACGCACGCGCACACTGTCGTGTGAGGAAAGGCCTGAGCGGCGCGGCGGTGTCATCACGACGCTACTTGCAGGCCCCGCCCCGCCCCGCCGGACGACGCATGCTGAAGAGCAGCAGCAGCGACGCGTGTGGCCTGGCGTGGCGGGGCCGGGCGCCCGTCGGGTAGGCCAGCCCGCCAGGCAACCATGGCCTGCGGGCCGGCCTACCCCACGGCGTTTCCGTCTCTCTGAACTTGGGAAACCATTAACACTGACGATACGAAAGGTTTTCTAATTCACATACAGTCATCTCTGTATCGCCATTTTTCTAATGTACTGGCACCGAGGCTCACGATTCAGCCGAGAACTTTCCGCTATTCTGACACGCGAATTGCAAATAAGTTTGTCAATCATGAAGTCATCCTTGTACTACTAGAAACATGAGTGGACATGGCAATAACCATTGGGGCTTAGGGTGCACCACAGTGAGTGCAACGTGCGCAAGATGCAATTTCATCCAAGAAAAAAATCTTTGACCAAATGGGATTGTGTATTTTGCATATCTGGCGTAAGATGCGCTGCTCATCACAGATGAATCGATGAAGCTATGTGTACGAAATAAAATGTCCCACGTGATCTACACAGTGTGCGTGCCCTCTCTCTGTGGTCCCCCCGCCCCTAGACCACGCGGCGCCCCCCGCACGACTTCGCACTGGGTTGGCGGGGCGGGCGGGACCCCACCTGGGACCCACGTCGTTATGGTAATGACTGCGGGTGACACGACACACCGCTCCACATTGACGAAGTGAGCGACAGAGACGAACGACGCCATATTTTTCTCCTCCTTCTCCTATGAGCGCGGAGTCATAGGTGGCGGGTGGCGGGCGGCGCTGTTACCGCACACGACGGCGCAGCACTTGTTTCATACAAAAGGAATGCGGGCAAGCAGTCGCTTTGTCCCGACGTACGGCGTGCCGAGGTGGGGCGTGGCGGGGCGGGGCGTGGCGGGGCGCGGGGGTGCGGCGGCGGCCTGGGCGCAGGCAGCCCCCATAGTCCCTTTAATGCACGGGGAACCGGCAAAGAGCCTCCGCCACTGCTGCTCCGGCGGCACGCGCGCCCGCGGTGGTGGTGGTCCCCGCAGAGAGGTGTGTGTATGTGTGTGTGCGTCGGTCTAGTGCGCCGCGCGCCAAGACTTGCATAACGAGCGTACATAAAACAAACCCCAAGCTCAAGGGGGACCAGGACCAGCCCAGAAGTGGAGTGAGGGCTCATAGTGCAGTGCTCAGTCGACACCGCTCCATCAGCAAGTTTCTTATACTCAGGTTTGTTTCCTTTGCGACGATAAAAATCGAAATTAGTTAGACACTTGAACTGAGATCATTTCTTTTAACCCCCAATCAGAGTCATAATTTATGTTAATTGGCTTTTTTTCCTTCAAACAAATTGAACTTTGTGTTATTATTAATTTGATTTTTTGTGCCCTTTTTTTTGGAAAGGGGTGGGTATACCCATAGGAGGGGTAAGTGCGACGCATGTGCGGAGGATTCGCTTTGCTACACCGGGAGCCCATAGCATCAGTTGGAGCACAGCGGCCGCTCCAGTCCAGTCCCTCCAGTCTCCACACGGCCGCTCCACCCCCGCTCCAGTCCCTCCAGTCCCCACACGGCCGCTCCACCCCCGCTCCGCTCCGCGCCACGGCACACGACGCAAGGCCGTTCGCCGCTCAGTATGTGTTTTATCGCAGGCAAATATTCAGGAAGTTGGCCGGCTTAGAGGCAAAGCAAAGCCTTTTGCACAACGTTTTCACCGGGGCGGGCCCGGCCAGGCGGCCAGCCCAGGCTCGGGCTGAGGCGGCTCAGGCTCAGCCCGGGGCCCTCCGGTCCGCCTGCCTGGCTAGTAGACCTTATCGGGCGGGGCGGGGCGGGGCGTGGTTAAGTAATATCAGTCAATGCAAAGCAGGTCTCTCAGTAAACCCCACTCATTGGTTACTGACCAAATAAACTTGTCTAAGTGAAGTAACTATAACTGAGAAGCAAGCACTATCGTTATCATTTACAACCCCGAAATAAAGGGAGCGATACAAATACAAAATACACTAAACCAAACCCCGATTGAACCCCTTGGGGGGTGGGTGTGTCTGGCCGGCGTGAGCACAATAGGCCGGCCGCATTCCCCGCTGCAGCTGACCGCCTACGCCCATTCTAGGATTTTGAACGGCGGCGGCGGCGCGGCGCCCCGCGCGAGAGACCCTGGGCGCGGCGGCGCTGCAGTGCAGTGCGCGGCGAGCTATCGGACATCGAGCAATGTGGTGGAGGCATGAACAGTGTTCCAACCCCCTCCCCCCCCTCCAAGGCGCACGGTAAGCGACAACGGACATGGCGGCCCAGCCCACCAGACTGCTCCACTTCTAAGGGGCCCAGCGAGCGCCACGCCCTGCAACAAGGGCGCAGTAAGCGGCCCCCAACGTCACTGGACAGTCCTGTGTGAAAACACGTGGAAAAACGTTGACCTGTACAGCTAAAATGTCAGCAATATGTGGATGTCCATTTTCTTAGAGCACGCGAAGCTAAAACGCAGATGTAAAGCGAAACTCTTTAGCTCTGCTACTAAGTCGTCAGTATTAACAGCAATTTTATTTTCGCTGCATAGCACGGAAAAAGTTGTAGTAGAGCACGCGAATTGTGCAACACAACGTACGACTTGCCGTACCGGGCGGGCTTGTCAAACTTGCAGGGACCAGCGGCAGCGCACCCTGGTCGGTGAAGATAGGCCAGCCAGCACGGCACGCCCGCACCGCGGCGGCGGTACAGCACTACCACGCACAGAAGAAGCAAGCCGACGTCTCCTCTTCGCTCACAACTATTGCAGAGTTAATTCTCTTCCCGCCAGCCTTCTTTGACGATATTCAGCACAGTGCAGAAACGTCCAAGCACGCGCTCCATGCCATGTGCCGGTACCGCGTCCTGACCGACGCACGAGCATGGACTCCCCTCTCTCTCTCTCTCTCTCTAACATTTTTTTCTCCATTTATCTCCCTTGCGCGTCGCGTTCCGGAAGCGGTACGCTCTGTCTAGTCCAGTGGACTGCGCAGAAGACACGGCAGTGCACGGGGGGAGGGAGGGGAGAGAGGGGAGGGGAAGAGAGAGAATCATCCAAGCCGACTGAGAACAAATGACGGGAGCTCAGCGCCTGCGGAACTCGGGGTAGGCCACCCCGCACTACACGAATGCACTGCACACAAGATGTTGCCTACCTATCAGGCGTTACGAGGGCTTGCACAGCAAGACTAGGCTCTCATCTTTGCCCGAAGCTCCACCACGCTTCTCCAACTTCCACGTCCACCTTCTCTTCCAGGTAACGCGCAGAATCTCGTACGAATCTCTCCGTGACCAACCAGGCCCTGCTGGCGGCCACCGCTGACCTCTGTCTCCCCTTCTTACCCACCGTTCGGCCGGCCGGCCGAGTCGAGACAAAGCAGAACCCTTTGCCAGAACAGCGTGTTGGACGCCAACCTTGAGGGCCGCCCCGCCCCTCCCAGGTGCAGTGTGGCAGCAGTCAATCCGGAGCACTCACACTGCCACACCACGCTACACCAGAGGCAGGCCCACCACGCCCCGGCTCGCCGCCTACAGACTGACCCAGCAACAAGGTGGTACGTACACGCGCACATTCACACGCAAACTCCAAAGTTTATAACAAAAAATCCTTTCATTTCACTATTTTGAGCACGGATAAGATGGACGGACAAAATAATTTCGCAGTGCCTGAGCACTCGCGCCAGCGAAAGTGCACTATGTAAAAGATATCTTCTCGTCCGACCCCATATCTATAACACGTTGAGTGCGGAGGGGGTAGGCAATCCAATGTTCTTAAGACCCACGGCGTGGGCCACACCGGACTCAACATGTCGCCATTGAAATAACCGATCGAAGCCTTGCCCTTAACTTACCCTTCG
>NW_026267190.1:97536-98502 GCF_000697945.3 Frankliniella occidentalis | reverse complement strand
CAGCACAGACTCCCACCAGGGCACATGAGCAGAGCCCTGCCACCACGGCACCCCGGCAACAGCCGCACCGCACCTCACACTGTCGCCCCCTGCCGACAGTGATATGCATGGGTTTGGCCTGATATTTTCTCCTAATTCTAAGGCCAATCCCGCTAATCTATTTTTTTTTCTGTGTGAGGAGGAAAAAGATTAAATTTAAAATGTAGCTCTCCGCTGCATCTCGAATGCTGTCGAATGGCTAACGCCAACCACAAAGGTGACATTTTGGTGGAAAACGTCCGAGAACCTTTACCAGCAGAATTCCCTGCTGGCACACGGCGACTGGCAAGAGGTGGAGTGTTAAAAGAAATGTCCCAACATCCGCCCGGGGGTTAAGAAGAGGTGCGCCCGACCTTTTCCGGCCCGCAACCCCAATATGGCCAGGAAAACATGTCGCGACCTAACAGAAGCATTGACGTGACCCGCCGCGACCTGACACGGGCCGAAGGGGTCGATGCTCGGCCGATGCCAATATTAAACAATAGCTTGATACAAAATGTGGCGCTCCTGCCTACTGCAGTATGGTGACGGCAAAGGGTTGCATGACGGAACGGGGAAGTGGACGCACTTTTCGTCCCCTGCAATTTAACGCCCCTAATCCGCCCCACATACATTGCGCCGACCACCGCGCCTGAATGACGCACGAGCGAGCCAGAGGCGCGCGGCGCGTGGCGGGAGATTTAAACGCGCGCGCCAACCGGACCGCTCAGCGCCGCGCCACGACCCATTCCAGCACACAGCCCCCCTCCTACAACACACACACACAAACGCACACGCACACACACACACACACGCGCGCGCGCGCGAACACATACACATACAAGCGCGCCCACGCACCTCCACTAGCTTGTCGCCTGCAAACACAAACTACCGCGGCCTGGCTGGCGTGGCGCGGCACTACCCCCGATATCCTACTACACCCCCCCC
>NW_026267190.1:85433-87051 GCF_000697945.3 Frankliniella occidentalis | reverse complement strand
GAGAAGGCGGCGCCGCTCGCCCTAGTCCCGGCCAGCGGTACCGCGGTACCGTACCCCAGATACAACAATCACTGGCGATTAGCGCTACAGAAAACTACGGAACTCATCAGCAATGGGCGCGGCAGCACCGACAAAAAACAAACACCAGAGAAGACCGGAGAATCTATGCTCGGGAAGCAAATCGTTTTCAAACCTTTTTATTTGGGACACGGTAACACGGGACAACAACAACAATTAACTACTTTATGTAGTTAACTTTTTATACTTGTTTTGTTTCGAGTTGGGCGAGTGGGAGGACCCCTCGGCTACAAAGTCAAAAAGGTGAAATAGTTCAAAAAGAGACAGCTTCAACCTACAAGTTGTTTTTAATCTCAACAACCACTGTCGAACAGGGTCTGCTGATGATGTTATTTGAAGTTGTCGGCTGCTGATCATTAACGTGAGCGTCGGCAGAGGCGCGAGTCACACAAAACCGGACACAAAGTAACTCTAAAAAAAAGTAACTAAACGACAGTCCTGCACCTGCCGCCACCCCGCCCCGCCACACCCCACCCCACCCGCGCACCCACGCCCCGCCTTTCAATTCCCCGGCGCACACACTGAGGCTGAGGGTGCGACGGTGACTCGGGGAAACGCCACTCTCCAAGGACGCACGCGGGGCTATGGCCGGTGCGGGGGGCTCTCCACCGGCCGACTGACCGCATCGAAAACGACCTACCCTGTCGACAATAATGGGGAATGATTATAATAAGTGCGCGCAACACGTCCCGTACGCGCCGCTCGACGCCACACTGGCGATGACCCAACTTTGCGCATAAGCGCGCGCGAGAGCTCCCTCCCCCTTGCAATTTCATATTTTTTTCTGTAACGTTCCAAAGCGATAACCGCGTGTGAAACTAGGGACATCCGGTCGTTACAACGCCAAGGCGGCGCGCGGGGCGGGATTCAAGGTTCAGCATTCGATAACAACAAAGACTTTCCCTGACAGCGTGGCGGGCGCGCCTGCTGCTGACCATTGTGGACTTCCTCGCCCTCCTCGTCATCCTCCTCCCGGCTCCTTCAAATCTCTTCCGCACGGCTTCGTCGCATTGAACGATAAACCCCTTTCACCACCACCCTATACACCTCGTCAAACACGGCAAAGGCTTATACATTCAAAATACACGACACGACGACCGCCACATACCGGCGGAGACACGGCGCAGCAGCAGCAGCAAATTGAACGAACGATGAGAAATTAAAAGAAAATAAAAGCTCCTTTACAATATGGCCTGCTGTGACCCACGGCAGCTAATAACGCGGTGTTATTACGTAATCATCGTCGCCAGCACCACACGGCCGTCATCATGTCATCAACATAACGTCCCTCCTAGCTCGCCTCGCTCTCCCCCCTCCTCCCTTCTCTTCCACCCCTTCTCTTCTTTAGAGATGGCTTCCGGCGGACACATCCCGTTTTTGGCCTAAGTACAGTGCGGTCGCGGCCGCAGAGATGTCTCCATCCGCAGAACCCTCTTCCTCCCCTCTCCCCTTATAGTACAGCAGGACAGGAGGACATGAGGCGGGCGACTGCTCCGGCTGGCCGGGCTCCAGAGGACACAGGAGGCAGGTCGAGCGCGCA
>NW_026267190.1:76678-85077 GCF_000697945.3 Frankliniella occidentalis | reverse complement strand
TGGAATAATAAAAGGCGTCCAGTACCGTTAAGACTTGCAAGGCTACCCTAGCAATAAAAGGATCTAAATAACAATGTCGATACGATTCTCCGATAGGCACACTGCTGCCGCATTTTCCAATAAAATGCGTTAGGGGTGTGTTTCAGTCCCCCCGGCCCCCACCGGCCGCCGCTCGCTAGTCGTGCTGAGTGAAAGCCCTAAGCGAGCCACGTGCCCGGTAATGAATATCGCTTAACGAGCCACCTGTCCGCCGCGCACCAAGACCCCGAGCCGCGCTTTGTTGCAAAACAGCAACAACAATAATATTTTTGCATCGGGCCGGCCGGCGCTGCTCTGGTAATTGAATCCCTTCATTCCAGCCAGCGCCCGGGCCCGCCCCCCGCCGCCCTCCCACGGCGGAGGCGCGGCGGCAGTGGTGGTATTGGTATGCACCATACCGCGCCGACATGCGCCGGCTTACATACGCGATAGTTGTTGGTGCTTTCGGGATCATCGCACCTCGCCCCCTTCTTCCTCCTCCTCCTCATCCTCATCCTCACCTGCAACACACAGACAAAAAACAAAGAGGCACCAATTAGTTATGCAATCGTTACGGTAAAAGCAACACACCGCACCGCACAGCACAGCCCTCTATCGCACTGCGCCCACATTATCATTTTATGAAGGTTTCTTACAACACATAGCACTGTACACAGTTCCTTCCTCATCATTTGCCTGTTGAATAAATTCGCAGAAATTCCGAAGAATGCAAAGAACAAAACAAGCAACTTGAGTTCTGTACTTTCAACTGCACGACACAAAGGAAGTCCTGGGTTTAATGACAGTTTGGAAAACCCATGACGTCTTGGGGAAGAAATGAATGGGAAATGTAATGGTTTCTACAAACGTCATGAAAACCAAGCAGGACGTTGTTTTTACCGTGAGTGTATTCACGAACGTGGTCGTAAATTCCACGATTTGCTAGTCAAAGAAAACCTTGCCGATTCAAAATGCAAATGTTTTTTGTAATATCACAAATGAATGTGAAACTCCACAATTGTGGTTAACTACAAGTTGAAATTTTGCGAAATGAATTCGTTACTTGTAAGGCATTCTCATATAGTAAATTTATCCGCGCAATCCTCCGCCTCGCTCAACATTTTCACAGTGGCCTTCCTTCGCACGGTCGGGTCGGGGTTTACAGAGTTAGCAGCTCACCGGCGGCGAGGCCGGACGGCCGACAGCCTTGAGGACGTGTAAAAGAGGGCCAGAGGCGCCGAGTGAGAAATTAAGCTCGCGTAGCTATGGGTGTTCGATCCCGCGGACCCCTTTCCCGCAGTCCCCCCCTCGGGCCTGGGCCGGGCAGAGCGGGGCCACGCCGCCGTCCAGCCCAGCGGTCGTCCCCAGATGGCCAGGCTATGTGCTTAGCCAAACGGTTCCGGGTGCGGCGCGCGCGGGCCTAAGGGGGCGGCCGCACGCCACACACTGGAACAAATGTCTCGCCCCCGCGCCTCCCTTTCCTTTCGCTAAAGTCATTTACTTTTACAGGCATTTTAATTTTTCCGACAGTCCCCCCCCCCCCTCCCCAATAGACACACCTCTGCCGGCCGTCGGCAGATTGGCCCGCAGCGCGCGCGGGCGGCAGCTAACGGCTGCTGCTGACACTTCCCGGGCAGTGCCAGACAGTCCCGCATATATATAATTCTACTCCTTTCTCCGTGAAAACAAACAAAAAGCCGTTTTGGCCAGCTGCCGCGGGGGGTCCGAGAGTCCCGCCCGCGCCGCCGCCGCGCCGTTTCAGAGAATACTTTTTCACCGCAAATTCAAATTTGATTGATAAAACGCGGCGCGCGCGCGCGCGCTCGCGGGCTGTTGGTCGCGCGGCCTGCCGCGCCGCGCCGGCCCGGCTAACTGATTTCCCAACGGTCACGGCAGCCTTTACTTTCTAACCGATTTGCGTGTCGGGCGCGCACGCTACGCAGACCCGGACGGACACACACGGCACTCGGGTGCGACGGGTGCGTCACGTGGGTCCCGCCGCCGGACGGTCCCGCCGAACTGCATGATGTCATGCGGGGCAACCCCGCACCGAACGTACAAATACACAGCGGGGAATGCGAAAAGAGGCAAACATTACAGCGTAAAAAGTTATCTCAAGAAGAGATCATCGACGTGTGAAACGACGCAAAGCATCTTGTGTTAAGCCTAAATTCTAAAATTAGTAAAATCTTAGGTGAATTAAAAGGTTCTACTTTTCACTGTCACGTTCCTGCATTTTTGGGTTGCTGTCTAAAATCCTATCCATACAAGTCCACCATGGCTTTGGCGAAGAAAGAGCGATTGGGAGGGAGGAGGAGGGGGGGAGGGGATTGTCGCGGTGGGATTGTCAAGCACATTCCCCTGGTGACCGGCAGCGCGAGTTGCCACCGTCCTCCCACACATGTGCGATATTCGGCACCCCCTGGTGCTTCTGTCGCTCCGCGGTCAGGTGACGCAACGCCCTTTTGTTCTGGAGGGACAATCATAATAAGCGGGGCAAGTGTGTGGTCGGGGGGCAGCGGCCGCGCTAACTAAGCCTGCCAGTATCGACTTCTCTCCCTCTCTCTTTCTCTTCCTCCCCGCCTACCTCGCCTTGCTCCGCTCTAGGCGCTATCCAGATCGGAACGGACGGGCAGCAACGGCAGCATGAGCGCCAAGAGGACGTTGTGAATAAAACACACACGCTTCTGGGTGTTTCTCATTTTTGTGCCACCAGCGCGCGCGTTCCGCCCCGACTCGGTCCACTGGAGACACGCCACCGCAGGAGCAGACCCTACTACACACAGCTCCATACAGTCAGCTCAGGACAGCCCCCGCCGCCTGGCCCGGACAGTAGCATCACCCCCCAGCAGCAGCGGCAGACCTTGCCGCGCGGTCCAGAGGGCAGTCGCGGGGTGTGTTTCAGTCCCCCCGGCCCCCACCGGCCGCCGCTCGCTAGTCGTGCTGAGTGAAAGCCCTAAGCGAGCCACGTGCCCGGTAATGAATATCGCTTAACGAGCCACCTGTCCGCCGCGCACCAAGACCCCGAGCCGCGCTTTGTTGCAAAACAGCAACAACAATAATATTTTTGCATCGGGCCGGCCGGCGCTGCTCTGGTAATTGAATCCCTTCATTCCAGCCAGCGCCCGGGCCCGCCCCCCGCCGCCCTCCCACGGCGGAGGCGCGGCGGCAGTGGTGGTATTGGTATGCACCATACCGCGCCGACATGCGCCGGCTTACATACGCGATAGTTGTTGGTGCTTTCGGGATCATCGCACCTCGCCCCCTTCTTCCTCCTCCTCCTCATCCTCATCCTCACCTGCAACACACAGACAAAAAACAAAGAGGCACCAATTAGTTATGCAATCGTTACGGTAAAAGCAACACACCGCACCGCACAGCACAGCCCTCTATCGCACTGCGCCCACATTATCATTTTATGAAGGTTTCTTACAACACATAGCAGTGTACACGGCGGGCAAGGCAGGCAAGGGCCTGCCTAATTAATCCCCTCGGAAGTGATAAAAGGTGCCCCCCTCCCCGCCTCCGCCGCCCTCCCCCCTGCTGCCGGAACAAGTCCGAGTGTCCCCGCCGTGCCGGGCCGCCGCCGCCACCGCCGTGCAGCTGCGTGTATCAAACTGTGCAACCAACCGCATGTGGTTTAAGTTGTATAACATATCTTCCAATGCGGTCGAAAAAAAAGTCAAAAATATGCATTGTCCTGAGAGAAAAGGTAGATTTGTTATCGCGAGAGGACGTTATTTACAATGTGTTGGCGTGGTGTGTCCTAATCACATTGTTTTGACTTTTCTTACTTTAGGGATAAAAAGCTGTTGCTGTTTTAACCAACCGAGAAGGAATTAAGAACATGACTAATTTTTCAATATTGTGTGTACACATTTACACTGATATTATTAATTTTCCTGCGAACCAATTTCTCACGGACCCCGCTTACTATCAAAATATAATAAATGAAATAGCACACAGAAAAAAAATTGCTGAAGGCAACAGATAAGCAGAGGCCAGATATTTATTTTCGTGCGTGCAGGGAGGTAGATAAAAGGGCGATTTTGTCTTCAGGACGAGAGACAAGTGGTCTTCTCCCTCTCGCACCCACAAACTCTCGTGGCCGCGCCACCGAGGCGCATTTGCCGCGTTTTGCATTTTAGACCGTGACCAAACACGGTGAAAGTATATATGTGGGAAATAAAGTCCGTAATAATACACGCTGGTCATCGCTGAACAGTAACTGGTTCGGTTTAGCCCCGTCTCTCTCTCTCTCTTTTCGCTCTCGTCGCGTTGTGCGGGTGCCGGCGTGCACCCTGCGGGTACTAGATGCTTGCCCCCCCCCCCTCTCCCTCTAACTCGCCCCGCGCCATATTTAAACATGTCTATCGAGTTGCCGGAGACGAGTATCCGATCGAATTAAAACCGATCCCCAGCAGGGCTTTGGAAGCGGGGGGCATGGGGGGAGGCTTGTTCTGGCGGTGCGGGGCGTGGCGGCTGCGGGCTCCCCCCGTGGCGATGATTGAGCTGTCCGAATAGCAAAGCAACGGGCGCACACCATAAAGTAACTTGGACGCACGGCAGAACGAGTGCACCGCCTGCCGGACGGGGAGGGGGGCGGGCGGGCGGCAGCCGAGCTGCTGCGAGCAAAAGCGGGTTTAAAGGTTTGACACAATATTCCTAACCCAGGCGATGCTATCAAATCTAAAAGAGGGCCGTGAGACAAGATTCCGGTCTTGTGCAGAGCTATATGCTCGAGAGAAAAAGAGTTTTACGGACCCGCCCACTTAGGTTACAATGATATTTCTATGCTACCCACGTCATATCCACAACAAACACACACACAACATACACCGGTCCCTTTTCACACACACGCAGGCACATACACACGCCGAGGGAGAAAGGGAGAGTTCCATCACACAAAAGGACCTCCTCTAACCGTTTTGAAATGCAAGCTTTCCTGCCTGAATCAGTAACGTGCGAAGTGGCCGGGCGGCGCCGTGAGCGCACGAGTGAGCCGGGGCAGGGCGCTCCATCTCCGTCACTCGTCCGGAAAAAAATCAGTCAAAATTGAATCGAAAATGCACTCCACTGCGCGACGCAGAAAGATTCTGTAAGATTTTACATTTAGAGCAAATATTTTGAAATAATATTTGGATGATATTTAGTAAGGCGGATGACCGATATTGTCCCAAAAAAGAACGATTTAGCGATACACCTGTGCCCGACGGGCCTCCTGCATGCCTACCAAACTTTCAGCCTACGAACCTCTGGTTAGGCAGTACAGCGGTACACTGGTGCTCGCCAGGCCTGCCTGCCTACCAACCTTTCAGCCTGCGAGCCTCTGGGTAGACAGTACAGCGGTACACTGGTGCTCGCCAGGCCTGCCTGCCTACCAACCTTTCAGCCTGCGAGCCTCTGGGTAGACAGTACAGCGGTACACAGGTGCTCGCCAGGCCTGCCTACCTACCAACCTTTCAGCCTGCGAGCCTCTGGGTAGGCAGTACCGCGGTACACTGGTGCTCGACGGGCCTGCCTGCGTACCCTACCAACTAGTCAGACTGCAGAGCCTCTGCCTCTAGTGTTGCTAAGGGAGCCGCTTCGCGGGGCCCACCGACCGCCAACGCCACCCCGCGAGTCTGTGTGTGTGACGTAGTTGTGAGTTGTGCGGCACACCCGGCGTCCCGACGGAGTACACCCGCATCCGGAGAACGAGCTCTTCACTCGGCGGACCGAAAAACACACTAGTTTCTGTAAACCATCCCCGCGCGCAAATGACTCTCCTCCTCCCTTTTCTCCAAAGTGGCGCGTCGTGTCGTTGTTAAGCCGCCTCCGCCGCTGCCGCTGCTGCCGGTCGTCACTTTCGCGCGCCGTGCATTGTGGGCCGTGTGAAGGAGCGTCGTCCGCGCGCGAGCACTCGCGGTCAGCGTGGGGAAAACATCATAGCGGCATCACCGCCGCCAAACCGTCGAGATAATTACCGTCAAGTCCAGCAAGCCACTGCAGGAGCGGCGGCGGCGGCGCGACGGCAGCGCACGGCCGGCAAACCTTCGATTAGCCGTACGATTGTCGCCCCTCTGCCCCCTCCAACCCCTCCTCCTCCTCCCGCACAACAAAAGCGTAATAAACGTCGAGGAACACCTCTCCCCGGTACATTGCGACACGCGGTACGTACTCACGTGGCTGCGTGCGAGTAAGAGAGGCTCGAGAGGTACTACACACCGCACTCTACGGTAATTCCAGGCTTTCGGGCGCACGTGCATGCTCCAATTAATATCGCACGGCAGGCCAAGGGTTTGCGGGCTGGTGGAGAGAGGGGGAGGGGGGGTTGGAATAATAAAAGGCGTCCAGTACCGTTAAGACTTGCAAGGCTACCCTAGCAATAAAAAAATCTAAATAACAATGTCGATACGATTCTCCGATAGGCACACTGCTGCCGCATTTCCAATAAAATGAGTTAGGGAAACACACACACGCACACAGCCAGACAAAATACACATCTTTTGGAGAGGGGGGTGCAATTCGCACCATAACCACCACAGCCACTCCACGCCACGCCACGCCCCGCCTCCTGTTTCCCAATTTGAGCGAAATACGAGCTGCTGCGCGGGCCGGGCCGTCCGGCCGAGAGGTCATTGCGGGCGGCCCCTTCGATTGTTCGCACATAGCGTTTCAGAATTGTACTGACTGAGCAAAGGCGGCAGCGTGCTCGCCCCTTCTCTCAGCCCTCTATTACAAGATTTCATGTGCCGTTGGGGGAGCAGAAAAACTGAGTTGTCCGAGGCAGCAGATTACTTGTAGTAGCATAGTAGTAGGTAAGTTCGGAAACTTGACACATGGTCGATTGACTTACTCGTAAGCGGGTGCGAACGGGGTGCTAAACACACTCTAAAATGACAGCATGAAGCCTCCAGACCCAGACCAACCCTACTGGTGACCGCCTACAATTGCCGCCATGCGCCATATGGGACAGCCTGGGGCTAGCCACACTGAACAGGGCACCCCCTGAATCGAACAACGCTCTGAAAAGCTTGCGCACAGCAGCCACCTGGGCAGGCAGCGGTCAGCCGCCGGACAGGCAGCGGGGCGCCCGCAGCCTTGAGCGCGGCCCATTTCACCCGATTGGCGCTAATGCTCAAATCGTGCCAATGCCTGGGCTGCCAGCCGCCGCCCGCCCGCCCGCCCTGTCCCGTCACCACCCGCAGGCCGGCCGGCCGGCGCCAGTCGAAACCTAATAACTCGCCCACTTCATCGCCCGTTTGCCGACAGCAGCAGCAGAACAGAAACAAAAGTGTGAAAAGGCCCTTCAAGGTAGCGACGCTAATAAAGTCGAAAATATCCAGCAGCAGCGGGGCGCAACCACCCGCAGCCAGCCCGCTCCCCAGGAGCTCACCATGACGCAATGTTGTGACTGGAGGAAACGTCACGTACGGCAGCACGACGGCCGGACACCAATCTACATATCGAGTCCAAATCGATGATGGAGCGTGAGACTGGGAACGGACGGGATGAGGGGGAGAGCAGAGAGAGGGACTCCGGAGGTTAAGAGGAAAAACAAAACTGAATGCCCCACATAGCCGAATGAGGCAAGGGATCAACACAGGGATTTTGATTGACATTTCTCGTCTGGCCTCCTCCTCCTCCTCCTCTTAGCGAAGGCCCCCGTCGCCGTTCGCTCAGTCGGCATGTTCTCTTCTCCTCCCTTCCCAGATTTTCTTTCTCTCTCTGTTTGCCACAGACATTGGAAAATGAACGGCGAGTAAATCAGGGGAACATATTACACCTTCTCCTGCACAGGACAGGGAGAAAAATACAATAATAAAGTGACGCACAACACTGTTGCAGACAAGCGCGCACACGCCTCGGCACCTCACCGAGCGAACATGATCCGGCGCGACATTTGGAGCAGAAAGATATTGCAGAGAAAAACGAACGCGTTTGCGTTTGGTACGATTTATGTCAACAGGCGAGTCTATTACGTCTTGCAAGCACCTGTTCGTGAATGTGAATATTTGTTCCACCAATAACTTTCTATTTTAAACCTGCTCAAACTTTAGCACTGGAAAAAATCACCAGGGATATTTTATTTTACTCGACACTTTACCCTTCTTTATTTATTTTACTCGACACTTTGCCCTTCTTTAGTAAGTAGTTGTGACACAAGCGCAGTCAGTGTAAGACGTACACTAAACCACGTGCATCATCGAAACTAATAAAGTAACGAGAGCAATAGAAGAATAATGAGTTTAATCAATTCAGTGACCCTCCGCCCCTCCGCCGCCCGTCCTGAGGTCTCAATTGGCAGAGGCGGCGCCGCTCACGAGACCGTTCGGCCGCGACGTCGTGAGACCGATGGTCCACTGCGAGCATCACCCTCCACGGAGTACATGACGGAG
>NW_026267190.1:66276-71333 GCF_000697945.3 Frankliniella occidentalis | reverse complement strand
TTTATGTGTAGCCGAGTTATGTCATATGCGAAAGCAATGAATGTTGGGGACACCACAATACTCACAATACGCTCGCTCCACACACGCACACACACTCAGTCGTCGAATGGCAGCAAGATATGCCAACGCGATCGCCAATCTGACCTGCGCCCCATTTCCAGAGAAGGATGACTTGTTCCTTTGGCGGATTCATTCCGAGCGTGCAGAATGCACTGGGAGGGCGGTCGGCAGGCAGAAAACAGAGGGCGAGAGAGTTAAAGGTGAACGAGATGGGGGTACAATAAGAGCTGTCCTAAATTGAGTCGAAAGGCGTGATAGAAACGAGGCAGTCGTCGAAAGTTCCTCTAGAAAAAGCCAGGAAGGATTACAGAAATGGGGAAGGAAGCATTTACGAAAGGTCCTCAGATATCAGTAGCGGTGACATGCGGCATCCCGCTAGGGCAATCCCTCGAGTAAACGACCTGCTAGAGGACCTGCGACGGATGTGGAGAGGATCGTAAAAGACGTGCAAGAGATCAGAACGGCACAAGTAAGTCACGAGGTGGACGTGTCAGGGCGTTAAAAGGGTGAGCAGCTCTTATTGCCGAGCGAAGCGAAGTTATTTCTGCCATACTCACTCCATCCAACTCAAAAGAGAACGACCGTCAGCCACTTCACATTATGCTACACGTTTCTATGACACGCTTATATTTTTTTTAAATCTCAGTAATAATCATCGCGCAAGGAGCCAGGAGCAGCCCATCTCTCTCTGCCCCCAGCTACAAGCATCACGAGTGTGACAGGGGCAGGGGCGCGTGCCGCCGGGGCTGCACTACACAGCTCCAACTGCGCGGCACAGGAGGGCAAGGAATGCCGTGCACCGCCGCCACTCCGCGGCCACCAGACCCTGGCACACCAAACGGCCCAAAGTGCGCTCGCCTTGTGCAACGGACAATAATATTCAGCGCAATGCGTTCGTTTGCTTGGCGCGCGCGCACGCACAGGAGGGGCGCAGGCACACGAACAACGGCCCGCCGCCCATACGCTGCCGGTGGCGCACGCAGTAAAAGAAGCGGGGCTGCGACCAACTTTGGAGCGGCGAATTTCAGTTGCGGCAGAGCAGAGGCTGTTTGATTCGCTAGTTATTTGACGGCGGGCGTACACCTCCAGACCCCATAGTAGTAGTCCCCGGCTGCAAAGGCCCGGCATAGGAGACCGCTGGGGCTGGAGAACCATTGAAGTGGAGTGTCGTTACAGCAAGCCTCCCCCCCCCCCCTCCAACACACACAGGAGTGCCGATGTGGCCGATACGACTTCAGTGTTTCCTATTCTGAGGTGGAATGCACAACTCGGTAAATCATTTGGCAATGCGACAAGTGTCCGCCGATCCGGTTGATAAAACACTCACACGCCCGAACGGCAAACGGCACTCTGAACGAGTCTTGACGCCCGAGCGGCCCACTTGCTATCCGAAAGACTTGACGACGTTCATTTATTTTGTGATAGTGGGTCATTTCCGACGCGCTACTGCCACTGTTTTAAAACAGTCAGGTTTGGGCCGTTGTAAAAAAGTTTTACAGATTGAAGGGGAAAAGAACATACATTCCTTAAGTTTGGATCGCAATGGGGTCATATAGGGAGGTCCCTTTCAAAGACAGCACTTTAAGGGTTGAATAACGCGCCAAAAAGCCGAGACTTCAGAGGTGAGTCACAAACGCATGACACGGGCGGATTAGTCACTTGCACACACACTGCAGCCACCCCACACCGAGTGAAAGGACAGGACGTAAAGAAAAGAGAGGGCGTGGCGGGCTTGAGGTCGGGCGCGGCGAGCATGTCCACAGACAGATATAGTTCGATTGCAGGTCGCGCGGCACGCGGCACGGCATGCAGCAGCGGCGGCGACGTCACGCAACACACCGTATCTCCAGAAGGACAATTGCTGGACGCAGAGGCGGAGGTGAAAGAACAAAATCAAATAAAAATGGTTTCGCCAAGGAACGCGCGTATCATGGGAACAGATGATAACGGGAGCAGCGTCGATTTTTTCACAAATGTTTGGTGAGGACTAAAATGCAATAAGATTGTGCCAAATTATAAGTTTTTAATGAGAAGTGCTCATTAGGCTCGGCTGAAAACGTGAGTCCCGCCGCCAGCCCGAGCCAGGACCAGATGTGAGCAACTAAGTCTCGATCGCCTTGACACATTACACGATCACATCAAATGTTGGTTTGTTTTCGGTCGTTTAATGTTAGATCCCATGCCCCGTCTACTAAAAAGAACAGCAGCGTACCAGCGAGCCCCAGGAAAAAGCTCGCGCCCTCCAGATTAGTTTCAAGCGGCGAGTGAAGCGCAAGGGAAGGACGCAGAACAGCCGGAGGAAAGCAAGCTGCCGCCGCTGCTAGTCCTTGTCCATGACAATGGAGTGGAGCAGGGTGGCGCGGGGGTCACGCCGGGACCAACGTGCCGAAATGTGCCGTCCTGATACGGCGAGTCGTTAGTCAGAGAAGACGAATGACTGGGGTTAGTGAATGGGGCCGCGGGCGACGCGACCGGCCGGCCGGCTGGGCCCACCGCGCGGCTCCTACCCAGTGCGGCACGCGCCTGCCAAACATAGTTCGGTAGAATCAAGTCACATCATATATATCTCCTCCGAGATAAATAGACTGGCGGAGAAGACACGGGCAGACGAGATGCCTCATAATAGGCCGGGCCACGGAAAGATGCTCGTCAAGAGGGCACGCTCATGTGGGCGCCTGCAGAACACAGGGTAGGCATCCCGCCGAGTCCACCTGCACGCCAAACCAAGGCTTTGCCAAGCTAACAGGCGTTTAGCGTTGCTTCGACAACAAACTTTTTCCAATATTTTCGACCATCGCTCATTGTCAAAACTCGACATTTTAGACTGACAAGCAGATAATAACAAATCGTCGTTCTGGCAATTTTGGTGTAATTTTTAATTAGAGTTGTGTAAAATTTGTAAAGTTGGTGTAAAATTGTATCTTAATTAGAGTTGTGCTCAGAAGTGGTGCTAGTTAAAATTATTGTCCTTGGACATATAGAGTGAAACACACACAAACACACTCTCTCATTCTCCCTCACCAGCAGAAAATTCTCCCAATTTTCGTAGGTACACCTTGTCGCTGTCTCGTCATTAGGACTTTCCCAGGCCTGTCTTCCAACGATTGGTTCCCATACCCCACCTCCCCACCATCACCACCACACGGCGCTGAATCTTCAGCATCGGAAAGATCGGAACGCCTCGCCGCGCTAAGTGCTCCTCTTTCTACATGTCACGCCCATCCTCACGGAGAACGCGCCCTTCGCGAAGCCCCTCCTCTCTCTTCTCGGTCAAAACTACTCAGTAGCGGGATAGACCGGCCGATTTGCACAATACCACGATCGGTCGACATCCATCAAAATTTTCTTCGATATTGACCCATATCGGGCGGAGCACACAACAGGTCACCTCAAGTGGCCTAGCGGCGGGCATTGTTCGCCCTTGCGCAAAGAACTCACAGAGGGGAAGAAGGGGGCGGGGGCAGTCGGAAGGGAGGGGAACACGGGAGGAAGGAATGGATAAAGAGAGAGAGAGAGAAAGGGGGAGGGAAGGAAAGAGGGGGATAAAGACACTCGGGGTGCGAGGCCGTCCAGTGCAGGCTTTAGCGCCTCAACTGGTTGGGCCGATATCCAGCGATAACGTGGCTTACCGGGCCGGGCTACCTACCTAGGAGTGGAGTGGCGGGACGTGGCGTGGCGGAGCGTGGTGGGGTTGAGCCGTGTCGCCGGGCGACACCTTCCACGGTCAGCAGAACAGTAATCGGACCTCGGCCAGCCTGACGCTGACACAAGACAATGGGCCTAGGAGCAGCCACGCGCCACTGACACTGATTCTCCTCCCTTTTCACACACACATGCACACACACACGAGCCTCCAGGACCCCCGCAGACTTTCCCAGCCCTAATGCGAATGAATGAATGAACCCAAAGGCCCACTCCGTTCCCTTCCACGGGTCATTCTCCATGGACCGGCCAACATATTTCATGCGGATTTCAGGCCGTTTCTACGCACAGCACGCTCTTTTCACTGAATCTCTCCAAGCGTGGGGGAGTCGCCGTAGGGAGGGGGCCTTACACTGCTAAATTTGTTTCCGTTTATGCCGTCACACAAACGTTAATTGGTGTTTCCCCTATCCGAAATAAGTAAAAACATTTGCCTCAACAGACGACCGTAAGAACTACATGGTGTACTGTACACTCTTATGTGTTGGACTAGAAATTTAAATACTAAAAAGTGGTCAACAACTAATTTGAAAAACTTTATCCAAACCTTACTGGCCAACCCTAAAACTGAACACAACTAAAACTTCAACTTTACTGAAAAAAAAAAACAAACTTTTTATAATGCGCATATTTAATGAAACACTTAAGTGTGCAGCGTACTGTTGAACACTTCCATGTGCACGCCACATGCACACTTTATTTTTCAGCGAAGTGAGTCTTCTACTTCTTAAGGGCTAAGACTCGTATAGTGCATGGTTTTGGGAAGCATATATAAAATTGATGAACTAGAGGCTAAAACTGGGACGTCTCTGAAGTGAGCTTAAAGTTTAGCTTTCAAATGGGAATTTTGGATTATACACTTTTGGTAAGTGCCGAAAGGACACCATATAGCACTACACTTGTAAGTGTCCTAGTGTACAGTATCCTAGACATTGTGGACGCTTGCGATATACATGTAACGCACGGGGATTGGGAGCCTAAGTACAGATAGAAACTGCTCTTTGATTCGAGGCTTGCAAAATCCGTTGATACATTTATTTTTAAACTTGTAGGAAGAGGGTTCAAAGGAAATATATTAAACACAATTTCACATGTGACCCAGATTTGTTCCGTACAGTATACAACCTCCAAATTCTGCACTACTTTACCTCGCACTATACCGTTCAACGACGAGCCTCGACTGCACAGCAGCCAGCAGCTGTGCGCGCGCGCTCACTGAGAGGTTGAGGGGGGGGAGCGGGGCGGCAGGTGAAGGGCGGGGCGGGCGAAGCGTGCCGCGCGCGCTCCCAATGGCG
>NW_026267190.1:63473-66226 GCF_000697945.3 Frankliniella occidentalis | reverse complement strand
TACACACCGCAACTCTACAAATAGAAGTGTGTGACATAACACTTGTAAGTGCGCTCCAAAAATGTGTGACACACACTCACAAAAGTGTTTGACCATTGTCAAGCGTATAGGAGAGTGTGCGACAGCCAGGCTGATACACAGAAAAGTGACTCAAAGTGCAAGATATATACTTTTCTGACAGTGAGAGAGGCACACTCCATTGTCTGCGACATGACTGGCAGGTACCTATTCACCTGTGACATTTTATGACACACATTTTTGGGGTTCACGTGCTGTGCTACACACTTCTGTTTGTAGAGTACGTGCGTCACTGCCACCGCCGCGCTCGCCGCCGCGGACGACACATTCGCGCCTCGATGATGGGAAGCTGGAGAGCGAGGAGGAGCAGGCGCCAGAAAAGAGAGCAAGAGCCAGCGAGAGGTGAGAGAGCGAGAGAGCGGTTCCCAGCTCGCGGCAGAGGCCAGGGTCGAGGTGGCGCCCCCCGCGAGCAGCCAGCGCCTCGCGCTTCTCACGGGGCATCGAACAGGCCCCTCTTCGCCTGGTTCACACCTGGACACGGCCGGGGCACGATCGTTAGCCGCCCAGCAGCAGCAACACGGCTCTCCCAGGATGAACTGCAAAACGCCAAAGTATCGTCCCAAAGGCGTGTGCATGCACTCGCGCGCGCGCACACACACACACCTCAGGAAAGGAAGAGGAGAAGACTTTCCACCAGAGAAATTGGTTGGGAGCGTGTGCAGCAGTAGCAGCGGCCATATACATACTGCCCAACCCTGCGGTCAGGGCTAGTGGGGAACTCACTAGGACCAAAGTGAGTGTGCGGTCATCAATAAACCTCAATCTTTGTCTCTCCGTCTATCTGTCCGCATCTCTATCGTCCTCTCTCTCTCTCTCTCTCTCTCTCTCTCTCTCTCTCTCTCTCATACCCACACACACACTCAACGCGTGTCTACGACGGAAGGCGAAAACCGCAGAATTTTGCGAGAAATGCTGTCAGGGCCAATAATTCACTTTATGCAATGCAGGCGATAAAACACCCCGGCCGGCCGAGCGACAAGCGGCCGGACTAGACTTGCAGCGCTTTTGTTTCGACACGCGGAAAATCTGAAATGCGACGCCTTCGAGTCGCCGGTCGGTGCCGTACCATTACGTAAACCACGGCCAAACTTCCCAAAACTTGAAGAATTCACCCCACGCACACATTGAAATTTAAACATTAAACAAGGAGGTGTACGATCTCCCCCGAGACGAAGTTGCCTGCTGCCAGCTTCGCTTCACAGAGCCGTCAACTCCGTTCTCTGTTGGGGGCCGGGCCTGATTAGACTACCGGCACCGTCCTTATACACTCTATGACATGAGACTGTTTAAGTCTATTGCAATATGCATCCGTGCGCGCATCTTACAATGTTTGATTAATAAAAAGTGTGTCCGCCAGGGGATGCACATGAGTTTGTTCGTCCTAGGTGCGTCTTCTGGGCGCCGAAATATTGTAAGCGCCCAAGGTGCCGACAGTTGTAATTGCATATCCTTTCCCTTATAACAACCAAGGCAAAAAGAAACAAGACCACCACCAGGAGCCCCCCAACCCCTCCTCCTCAGTTCGCCTCCCCCGGACCATAGCGATTCTGGCGCGAGACAGGACAAGCCGCTCTACCAGCGCCAGCCCGTTTTACAAATTGCGCGCCCACCCTTGGGACGGGCAAACACACGAAAACAAAGGCACGACTCCCGGCGGGAAACAGGAGTGACCCCCAAATCCCAACGGGTAAATACGCTAAGTGACGGTGGTCCAACAGACGCCTCCATACCCTGTCCCCCGTCGTGCCACGGCCCGTACGAAATGTACGAGTACCAACGGCACAACAGTTTATCATCGTAACTGCATATGGCGTAAAAAAACTCAATTAACCCGCGGAAAGGGTAAAGATTACAATGTTACCAGGTGTCAAAGCAGCCACGACAAACTCCAGGACTTTTTCTCATTTTCAACCTCTAAACACACACCTGAGCCTGCATAAGTCGGTATACACATTTTTTTCCCCTGCAAAGTGAGTTTTCTAACCGTGTGACAAGGGCGTGGCCGGGCGTGGCGCAGGGCGCGGCCGGGGCGTGCAATGCCAAGGCTCTTTTACCTTTCATTCCTGCCGGGCCGGGGGCACATTTTTGTTTGGAGGTTGGCGCGGTGTGGCGCTGCGCGGCGGGGCGGGGTGGGGCGGGGCGCGGTGGGGCGCGGTGGCGGAGCTGCGGTTACGGGCTTACGGCGGGGCGCCCGCAGCAGCAGCGAACGTGTGTTCCTCATTACAATGGTCGAAAGTGCCGCGCGCGCGGCGGGGCGCAGGGCGTGGCGGGGCGTGGCGGGGCGCCGGCCACGTGACCTTGGCGTTACGGCCGGCGCCGTCACATCCACGTCACGTTCACGACGGTAGCCGGGCGGCGGCGGCGGCCGGACCGCAGCGTGACTGGACATCCGGCTCGAGGAAAAAGGAAAACGGTAGAGGAAAAGTGTGCGCGGGAGAGAGGAGGGGGGAGTAGAAGTAACCGAAGAAAGGAGAGGGGGAGAGCGAGAAGTACGGAGAGGGGGGGGGGAGAAAGGGAATGGGGGTTGGTGAGAGGAAGAGACAGGTGGTGAGAGGAAGGTACTGGTGGGTAGTGGGCGCTGCCGCCTGAAGGATTGAGGAGGAATGAGAGCCGCGTACATAGACTCAATTATCGGCTTAATTCGTAAAATTTATTTTCGTCCGGGGCGGGCGCGG
>NW_026267190.1:52690-54968 GCF_000697945.3 Frankliniella occidentalis | reverse complement strand
CCCTTTGATTATTCCCAAAGTGAATTTTATTGAAAAGTGATTCGTGTGCGAGTGTGTGAGAGAGTGAGTGTGTGTGATGGGGAGGTGAACAAGTGCAGTGATAAGGCCATGTGAAGTGACCGGACCACCGCCGATTGGATACGACGGAGTACCGCTGACGGAGCAGCAGCTCATTCGGAGAAGGTTTGCAACACTTATATGTCTACAATTACGTGCACGATTATTGTTACAAAATATAATTTTTAAAGTGATGTGAAACTCACATGGGAGTTCATATGGTATGCTATGAAAAAACAGCTACTGCAACCCATTCAAGAGGTTACTGGCTAAAATTAAATCCATTTGTTTAAAGCGCCTTTCCTTGCCCTTTAACTAATTACTGAACTTATACACACTGTAAACAAGTTGACGTTTTCCTCAGAGCGCCAATATTATGGCGTCATTAGACGGCAACCAGTTTTCATTGCAAAACTGCAACTATGAAACATTTTTAAAATTTACATCTCTTAAATCAATTTTTAAGGATCGTTTGATCTGAGCCCTGGGCCTTCTTAGAGCTGCTTAGTAAAATATTTATGCTTCAAAATATAAAAGGGCTCAACGTGTGTTTGCGCTATAGCAGGCGCTGCCTCTTAATCACAGAACTATGGTCCTCGCCGTTTCTGGCAAAGTACGCAATACATTTCTAAATTAATAAAGCAAAAGTGAACCGGATACAGCCTTAAATTTAACGTTTCCCCACATTACATTAAATGTGACGTCACGATATTTGAATAACAGTAATCTAGGCACTGTAATATCGTGTCTTTATGTACACTGTGAGAAAAACCTCTGAGGGTTACATGAGAAAATGTCGATGAGGTGTGTTGTAAAAACACAATTTAAAAATGTAAATATAATACGAGCATTCTGACTTGGAATTAACTGACAAGAAATAATTGGTTCGTAATTGGCTTCCGTTAATTTACAACATATTTTATAGTGTCAAAATACAAAACATGTAAATTTACGAAGATTTTTTCTTTCACAAGAGTAAACGCAAGGTTTCACCAAAGGATCTGACTATTCAGCGGGTCCACCACGCTGCCCCGCCGCCCCGAGCGCACAGTGTAGTACAGGGGGTCGAGGGGGGGCCGCGGGGGCCGCAGGGCGCTCACTCACGTCGGTGACATAATGTTCACATCACGAGTGAGCCCCGGCCGTGACGTCTTTAGCGGGCAATTACAAACAATGACTTATTCCTCGTCATGTTACGCGGGGTGGGGCGGCCGCACGCGCAACCCTTTCTCTCTCGCGACAAGCAGGGTCTGTCATAATCAGATCAATCTTCCGTTTTTTTTAAAAAGTAATAAAGTGGACCGTAGGTATCACCACTCAACATCGTCTGTCTTATAATCGCGAAAACGTTTAAAGCAAATCGTGTTCGTGTCGCATACCAACTGACAAGGGCAGAGTGGCGATAGGTGTCAGAAAGGTCCTTTCGTCAAAATTTCTGTCCACTGATTATCTGTCCAAAACTTCGCGTCGACTTAGCCCGATAAGCATTGGCCAAAGAAAGGTTTTCAAGGGTCATTTAAAAAAAACTCCCAAAATTATGTCTCTTAATTCAAGCAGATTGCTTGAAATCCAAATCATTTTCCCTTGAAATTCAAGGAATGCTCTTGAATTACAAGATATCATTTTTAACGTGTGGTAAAACCTGCATGACAGAGGCTCGCCTTACTCTTCTAGTTAATTTTTAATTGCTTGTTTTTCATTAGTAATAACCAAAGGCCGCCTCTGTCTAAAACTCGCCCTCCAATCCACGCGTTCGCCGCAAGAGACCGAACACATAATTCACATAATACGACGGAACGCAGCCGAGCGCCTCCGAGGCGAGCGAGGGAAAGCAATTTCGAACGCGGCACCTCGGCTGTCCAGCGGGCTGTCCAGCGGGCTGTCCGCAGCCTAGCGGGCCGGGTCGGCTGGAGCCTTCGTGTCCGGGTATACGCCACGCCACACCCGGCGGCAACAGGTGGACCGAGGTGACTGAAGTCCCAGCCCCAGCCACACCAGACCACGCCCCGTGAACCATATACCTACACCGGCAAAATTCAACGCGAGCTTCCTACCGCACACGCGATTTTAACGATTTGTCCGCCAAAACAGGTTTTCCCTCCGAGAGCGAGAGGGGATGGCGGGTAAAAAAAGAAGGAATCCCCGCTGGCACCCAGATTTAAAAGACTCACTCGCATGGTGACACCGCAAGTCAAGCACGTACCTGAAACATGATAAAAAA
>NW_026267190.1:38391-42210 GCF_000697945.3 Frankliniella occidentalis | reverse complement strand
CCCCCCCCATCTCTCACGTTCAAGGAGCAGAATCGGTTGCCTACCTACTAGGCGTACCCTTATTCACTATAGTTTTGAACTATATTTTGTTACGTCTTCTGTTATTTTAACGCACTTCGCTCAGCTACCCCGTGCATAATGTTAACGCACGGGGCCCTACGTAAAGACAGTTTTACGGTTCGTGCACTGATTTTTTCGAGTGAAGTTACCCCTCGGTTGGCATATCGTTCCGTTTACATTGTGTAATGAAGCGCGCACGGAACGGCACAACATTCCAACGGGTCTTTGCTTGCCACACAACAATGACATCCAACCGCACAAAATTACGCTTTATACGGTGGAATGTGGCACGGTAACTTAAATAACAATAACGTGTGGCGGCACAGCACGCCAGCACGCTCACCTTTGGGGCCGCCGCCGCCGCAGCCACTCGCATCCTCGACACGGCAGGCGACTTTATATTCGCCCGCTTAGCCAATCCCTCAACTCGACACGCCAAGTCCGGCCGGCGCGAACGGCAGCCCGTCCGACGCGCATATGCCCGCCATCCGACCTACTCGGAAGGCAACACACACGTCGTCTCGCGCAACACCTGACCCGGTCGAAAAATGGAGACGCCTCTGAGATAATAAGCGGGTTGCACTTATCAACCCGACTAGCTCCCCTCCGTCAAACGGCACTGGCAGAAATTGTAGCGTAAAACGGGATGAAATTTTCGGGGATCCTCAAACTGAGGTACTTTACGAAAAGTGAATAAGACAAACACTTCCATAGTTTCATCCAAGCAAACTTGAAACAGTACGGACGGCCTAACAAAAGCAGAGGGCTTTTAAATGTTTTGACTCCGTTTCTTTGATTTCACGACACGCTTGCGAACAGGGTACACACGCCTCATTATCAGACCTCATAACTCCGGGCGGGCGCGGCCCCCGCGGGAGGCCTAAGGCCGGCGGGCCCCGGCCGGGCCACACAGTGTCGCTATGCCTCGCCTTTACGGACGCATAAACGTTTTGCTTTATGTCGCGTGCTTAAGGGAGCGATACGTATCGGGGCATCAGTGCGCCCCACAATGGGCCGGCCTCCGGACGGCGGGGAGGAGGGGAGGGGGGAAGGGCGACAGAGAGAAAGAGAGTCAAGGTCGGTGAAGGTTTGGTATTCGGTTCCCAGTCGGTGGCCGGGCCGCCACGCCGCCAAGCAACAGTGGCCCCGCGTAAAACCACAGAGCAGTGAGAGAGGCAGGCGGGGGAGTCGTCGCGACAAGGCTGGACAAATGAGCGACGAGGCGACAGTTACTGCATTTAAAAGAAATTAGATCCCTTTAAAAACTTGAAAACTTTCTAGGGGCCCAGCGTGGATCCCGCTTTTCCCTCGCAGGACCCTGCTGCTGCCACCCCCCTCCGAGCACCGTGTGCTTCCCACCACACGCGTTCCCACCAGATCGTTGCAACCAACCTCACCTTCGCAAAGCCACCCAAGCCATTTTCTAAGAAAAATTGTACAGATTTTTTTCTAAAATATGAGAGAATTTTTATTTACAGAATGTGACAGTTAAAAGCTATTGCCGTTGAAAAAACGGCAGCCTCGGGTAAAAACGCTCTTATAGCGCCTGGTGGGTAGGCAACATCTTGTCTCCTGTGCATGCGTGCACTGTGGGGTGGCCTACCATGAGTCTCACTGGCGCCAACAATGCGCTAAGCTCCCGTATTTATAAAAAAATCAATTGATTTTTGAACATCTAAAACAACAATTATTTTCGACTTACATAACTATACCCTAAAAAAACTACGATCTAGAATAGGGATTTTCCTTCAAATGCCTTCAAATATTCTTGCTTTAACCCATGTTAAGCCGCCAAACGAGTTTTTCGTATGGACGTTGTTGAAAAAAAAGAAAGGATTAAACTGGTTCAAAACGGCGAACAAACCCGTGATGGTTTAGCAATTAAAATTTTAACAGTAAAACAGGTTAATGTAAGGTGCTACATAAACACATTTATGTTTAACAGTGCATACAGAGGACATGTGTCAAACGCATACGTTTAGGGAGCCGGTGTACAAAATGATAACTTCTGCTGCAGCCATTATTATCTAGTACATCTGTAGAAGGGTGCTAAGTCGTACTCTGGTTTCGACAGTGATTCAGTGTTCGAGTGAATGAGTTGGGAGCCTCGCGGCTGCCGGGTCCAGCCGCTCGAGCGGTCAGCCGACTTGTTGCAGTCTGTGGAATGCTCAATCATTGAGTGGCCAGTTTGACGCGAATTACGAGACAACAAGACCGCTAATGGCTTTGCATCAAGCTCTCATCTCGAGCTGGAGGGAGGGAGGGGGCCGTGGTTGAATGGGTGGGAGGGAGGGGAGGAGCGGGAGGGAGAGATAGAGAGGGAGTGAGGGACCGGACTCGGCCCAGCTGGACCTCATTACATTAAAGGAAGGCATTAGCGGGGCGTTACGGCCACCTCCAGGCGGATTATAACAGAACGGGCAGCGCTGTCTGTCGCTCCCACCCGGCGAATCAATGGGCTGGCTTCGTAGAGTCTAACGCGGAAAGGAAGGGGAATACAATAAGCAGTGCGTTGTGCACGAAATGCACGAGCAATTATTCCACGCACAGCACAAACATTGTATTTGCAAAATCGCGACAGTAAATTGTCGAATTGGTTGTTAACTCAGGAACGCCGTAGTGCGTGATGATCCTTTCAGAACGGCGTTTGAAAGGAACACAACCCTCGGTCTTTTCCCTCCGCCCTACATTTCAAACAACAACTAAGGTGGCATGAACACATTCGATAGGTGGGAAAACTCTGAAGATAGTAAACGACCTGCTGAGCAAACGGTCGCACTGTCGTCCATATATTGTTTTCTTACTTGAGCGGTCACAACAGGGAGAAGGGTGACCCCGCCAAGGCGAAAAATAAATAACTCCAGCAACCACAATCAAAAGCGCCACAGTGTCGCCCCGCCTTTCATACTCTCGGCCGATGATATTTATCGCAGGCCAAAGCGCACATAATGGCGGGCGGTGCGTGAGGCGCACTCGTAAAACAATAGCGGGTCAGCCAGGAGTGCATGACTGCAGGTCACACGAGCGCGAGTGGGCCCGTGGCGGGGCGTGGCGGGGCGTGGCGGGGCGCACTGGATGAGGACGATACAGGTCAGCGTGCCGGGCACCCGAGCGTGGCCGGCTGCCACATGACACATGACCGCGGCACACATGTCAATTTCAGATATACACGACGGGGAAAGGGTACCCTTCTTCCAACAGCACTGCACTCGACGCAGGCGAGAATTTGTGGTTGAGTTGAGCGGCAGTCTAGGAGGAAAACAATTCCTTGCGAGAATTATTGTTTTAAATGGTAGCTTCTTTCAAAACTGAGCAAATTGTTTGAAATGATGCTTAGAAACGCTTTGTAGGACTTTTCCTGGAAAAAAATCTTTAAGCACCTTATATTTAACAGATGTTCACACCGAACGTTAAGTTTTCCGCTCACATATAGAGACAATAGGTGCATAACGTAGCACGGCCCGCCGTCTCAATCACGTTCCACTTCCGGACTTTTTCAGTAGACACCTGCTTCAGGTACAAAAAGAGTCAATGCATGTGAGTCAATTTTTTTTTCGGTGGTGGTACGACGGTTTGACACGGCACGCATTCCCTAGCAGTTAGCCCTCGCGCACGCATTCCCCTTTTCCTCGTCTTTTTCTCCCCATTTTTTTCTTTCCTTTTCTCAAATTCCCAGGCGAGTGGTCCCAAATAAGGTCTGTGCGCGCCGCGGCCACAATGCTCGAGCCCCACCGCCGCCGGTTGCACCAGCAGGGCTCG
>NW_026267190.1:32241-38341 GCF_000697945.3 Frankliniella occidentalis | reverse complement strand
CGACATGACGATCGCATACGGCACTACCGGCACGAGAGGTGAAGGAGGTGCAAGCGGAGAAAACAATGTATTCCTCCCCCTCCCCTCCCTCTCCCGGGCGTAATGAGAGCAAGTCTGCCGTGTCGCCTTGTCAGGCTGGGCCGCCGCGCCCCACCGCGCCCCACCGCGCCCCGCCCCACCACGCCCTGCATGCAGACGCATGCACACCGCGGGACACAAACCCCCGGCTGGCTTTCTCGCGTTATCAGCGGCGCGTTTCATCGCGCACGCCACTCTCTACCGCACCTTGTAATAAAATATAACTAAAATGAAAAATAAACAATGGGTGAACAATATACTATAGTCGTATTAGCACGCCAAGGAAAAAGAGACAATACGGCAAACGAGGAGCGTGCTGTGCGGTAGCACGTCACGCCGTGTCCCAGCGGGCTCGCCGTCACAGGCACCACTCGTCACGCCCCGTCAAGACGACAGCCGTGTCCGCAGCTTCGTGACGGGCAGGCTAAGGGTCATGCACTGCTGGGATAAAAAAAATAATGTATATACTAGTTATAATAAGGGCGGACAGACTCGAGTCACGACACAGGCAGTAGTACGCGGTATCGAAAAAGTGAGCGGGGGAAAAAAAATCGCCTGTCTGCCACAGGAAAGCACAAGTGTTGAGTATTGCGATTCACTTCACGAGAGAAGAAAACTAAGAATGAGCCCTATGTTTTGCACCAGTTTTAAGTGGAGAGTTTTGAAATGAATATATGATATTTAAAAATTTGTAATCAAATCGACTTGGGACAAAACGTCAATAACAAGCGCCGTCGAACACTGACCAGCTGGACCCCGCAGCGCGCGCGCCACATGTCAGCTGCGAGCTAATTTAAATTAATTAGGCGCGCTTGCGCAACAATCTACGCGAGCGCTCGCACGGGCGCGCGGCGCACAACAGAAACGTTATTATTCTGCCGAGGAAAACCGACCCTATCTTATCGGGTTTTTACTTAAGAACGGCGGAGACTCGATTCGACATAATAACAAAGCCGTCGTTTTTGCTTGTTAAGCAAATTCAAGCTTTAGTTTTCGATTTTATTATTTTTCTATCTGCCTTATTACGGGGTTACTGCAATCTTTGTATCTGAGACGTGAGGGCAAATATACGAAAAACGTGCTGTTTTGTCTGTGAATAAGCAGTAAGCTTCACTATCGCTCAATTAAGTAAGTTGGATGTATTGCCTTTTTAAAAGGTGCCTGAAAGTTTGAGTACTTTACCTCACCTCCAAAAGTTGCACCTTTTGTCGCAAATGTCTACGTTGCCGGGAGTGGAAGGGACGTTAAAAACGAAACCGCACGGCTCGTCTGCCCATAACGCACGTCCATCAGCGCGCTCGCGCCACGCGCCTCGCCTTGGCCGAGACCGGGGAGAGGTGAGCGCCGGCGCGCCTGTCGCCGACCCTGACCATCTCTCCAGCCAGCGGCTCTTCCCGCCCGGCCCGACCCGACCGCCTCTCCGCGGGTGAACGAACCCGAGCGCCGCGCCGCCTCGGCTGCACTGGACCCACGAACGTGTCCCGCGAGACCACACGAGCGGCCGCAGATATGTGTGCACGTTGCTAGAGGATCAATCTGGGCAACACCACATGTTCGCCATACGCTCGCACGCTCCATGGATACGTCAACACGATAGGATGAAACAAAATTTTAACAGTCTAGTTCGAAACAGCTACGTTCATTGCGAACAAAACAAGCAGGCCCATACACATTCGCCAAACGGAGTTGCCAGCTTCAATGCACTCGACTGCCAACGTCGGGTGAACGTCGGTTGCTTTGCAGGTTTTTGCTAAGATATAAGGCTTGCATTGCGAAGAAAAGCGCCGTATAAAATTCGTATCCAAGCTTTATACACCACCCACCACCCTTTCAAAACCAACCATCGAATAATCGTGTTCTTGTGCGCCTACTATATGCTTAATTCTTATTGCGAGCTTCATTGGAAGACTAAGTCCGATATAGGGGTATGATCAATTGCAGAATCAGTGCTGGGTTGCAAGAACTTGATACGATTCCACACAGCAACGCAATCGTCACGAGTCATTCTTCACGTTAACCTGTATAACAAAGCGTTTTCGCGCGAGATGCGCCATTTTTTCTCCGTCCAAGTTGATCAAGATAACGAGTGAGAGTCCCATTCATCCGGATAACGACTGGTGGCGGAGCGCCGGCTGCTCCCCGCGCCGATACACAACGGCGAACGGCGGGGGATCCCCCCTTGGCCGTGACCTTGGCGGGGAGACGCCCGGCAGACGACGCCAAAGGTCAGGCAACGCGGTGCCGCCAAACGCTGCTGCCACAAACTCTTTCGGTCACCACTATCGGCGGGTTTCTGTATCAGCTTACTTAGAGAAGAGCAAAGGGCACCTTGCCTGGCCACACCCGCTCATTCCACACCATCGCCTGCTGCATACTTGCTGTTAATTTATCTCTTATGGAATCGCAACGACAAAGAAAATATTCCCTCGCGCACAATTGCTGGAATATAAATATTACAATCGCTGGCTGCTAGAGGCGCAGTCGCCGACAAAATGGGAACGCAATACCTAAAACGCAGGCCGTTATGATAAATGCGGCCAAGAGCGAAATAGACGGCGGTGCAAGTGCCCCCCTCCCTCCCTCACCCCGGCTGCGCCCCGGCCCGGGGGGTGAGGCCCGCTGCCTGCCCGCCGGTGGTCAAGCGTTGAGCAACGTTTTGCTGCATGCTCCGTGTTTTACTCAATTGCGCGGCTGCGGCGGCAGGGCCGCACTGCAATCGCACGCCAGCAATTAGGCAGAGCATTCGCATTCACATCCACATCCGGCCGCGAGGGACGCGCTGGGGAGACAGAGGGATTGCGGGCACCGCTAGGTCTACCAATGAAACTCACCGAATCGTTTGAGTGTAGTGTGACTATGAACGAGATAAAAAAGAATATAGAACTAAAATTTCTTTTGTTTCCATCAACGTAAAATAAGGCGTCATTGATTTTAGAACTTTTATAACGAATAAATACGCGGAAGTAGCGACAAACTTTTGCACTCTACTAGCCCGGCCGACCAGCAGGTGATCGCGGTAGCGCGGCGCCGCTGGGCACGCAGCACATCCACAATCCCGCGCCGCAGCGAAAGTGATGCACTCGGTTCGCACGGCCGGCCGGCAGGGCAGCCGCGGCGGCCGGGGTGATCCCCCGCGTCACAGGCCGACGACAGCTCTAAAGACGAAATTTCCCTCTCGGCGGACGCGGGACGATACTTATCTGGAAAATGTCCGGCGCGCGCGGGTGGGCCGAACAGAGCGCCAGGGAGACGCACAGGAACGGAAGGGTGAGGAAAGGAAGGGGGGGGGGGACAAAAAATCTTCCTGCTTAGGGAAACTCGGACTCGGAAGTGCGCGGCGCGGCACCGAGGTGCACCGACGGAGGGCCGCGCGCGCTGCAACGCACGAAATGAATACGAATGTGAACCTGACCACGTGCCTTCCTGGAAAGTGAGCGCGCCGCTCGCATTCCCTTTGCAGATGAACGAACAATTCCATTCATTTCCCTCCAAAATTATTTAACAAAAACAAAGTTGTTCATTTACTTGGTGAACTATTGTTTTTTTTTTTGTAAAACCGCAACACTATCATGCTGCTTGTATTAGTAGTATTTTCGCTCCTCTGTATTGGTTTCTGAATTCCCGCATTCGCCCCTGCTCTACTTTCGTCACGGGACCGATTTTGTGCCGCCAAACGAACCGGCTCTGAGCCGAGTAGCGATACCAAACTCCGCGCCGCGAGATTTGTTGGATAGTTGACGCACGAGTGCACACCATGGCCCGCTGCCCCCCTCCCCCTTTCCACCTATCGCAATGTGTTAAAAAAAGAAACCCTTGGATATCTCTTTCAATGGCAATGTGACATATATTAAGGGGGTGCCTTAGGGAATAAAAAGTATCCGCTCGCAGTGGAAGTGGGTGGAACTTTTGTCTTTGTCCATAGAAAAATCCCAAATTGCGTCTAGTAGTGTGCACAATATAAAATATTGTCATACATAACGTTAAAAACAGCGTCAGCCAAGAACGCCCACTGGGTGCTTCTATTCGACAGTGCGTTTAAGTCCTCGCCTCGCCGAACATGTTCAGCTTGCCCGCGCATTTTACCCCTACACCAGGACAATAAACCACGCTGGCAAACTGTCGGCGCCGATAAATAAGGTTCGATCGGAAGACGCATCCCACTTCAGACGACGTTTAACCGAAGTCGTTCACCCACACTCCTTCCTCCTCCTCCTCCTCATTCAGGGCGACAAAGACACGGCGCCGGCAGCAGCAGCGCCGCGCGCGGAGGTTTCGAAACGTTCGGCGTTTGTCGGCAACGAGTCCAATCGTACGTCACACGGCGGGTGTGTAAAAGCAGCGCCGTAAAGCGCTTCGACAGACCGTGCCGGCCGTACAGAGACAGAGCGAGTTACTGAGAACGTGCCGAGCAGAGCAACAATCGGTCGTAACGCGCAGAGTCTCAGTTCCGACCGACGAACAGATGTCGTGCGCGCCGCTACCTTTACCCCCGGCAGATCGTTAATTTAACCCGCGACTAGGAGTTAGATGTGGTAGTGACATTGGCGATGGTAGTAAACACTACCGCCATTAAACTTACCAGAGAAATGAAAAGACGGGCTCTTGCCACTAATGGCAGGGATTGTATGAAGCCAAACTATGTTCTCCAGCTCACAGTTTTTCTACGTTCATTACCTACCTACACTGTTGAATGCAGAGGTGTGCAAACTGGCATGCACACATGGTGGTGTTCAAATTATAAGTCCATACCTATTATAAATACATTTCTCTTACAAACGGAAGTTTGTCGCTAACTTTCCAATTGTCAACCAAGGTATGGGTGAGCAGATTTAAGTTCATTAGGTAATAGCTCAACAGTGAATTTATTCAAAAACCTAACATTTTTCATTACCAAAACTCAGTACGTAACGCGAGTGTCCGGAAGTTTTTTTTCACACTTTCGATCGGAGTATCTTACTTACGGGCGTTGTGCGTCGTGTGGGCGTACAGGCACAGGCCGACACCATGGCAGGGGTACCCACGCTGCAGCCTTAGCACACAATGGCACAGCACATTGACCATTTTCTCTCCCAGCAATTCACGGAGGGGCAAGTATGCGAAAATGCGCGCAATGTCGCCAAGAAAAGAAAAGCAAAAGTCAAAATCGACAACCAAAACCGTTTTTCGTTATTATCTCGTCGGTGACAGTGTGGAAAAAGGAAATAAATTCGGCGACATTGCTGTCCGATACGGTTTGTCACATAACGAGCCAAGGCCAAGGCTCGGCGAGGCGCGCCGCGCTCAGCTTTGGGGACGCAATGCGTACGAACCAGTTCCCTGACCTTCACATCACCTGTCACGACCCCATTGTTCGACCACGTAACTCACAAAGTCAACGGACGCTAATCTCTGCGTTTACGTTACTCCTGTAGTATTGTTGCTTTGCTGGTAGACAGGAAACGCAGCATATGGTGCTCGCAACTCAACTATTTCCAAGTGCGGGAAAAAAGGGTGAAAATAGGGGGGAGGAGGTGCAACGCCACGGAAATGTGCTATGATGATGTGGAGACAAAAGGGCGCCTGTCGTCAGAAATCGTCACCTTCTTCCCTAAGATGAAAAAGAATGGAAACCAAAAGAAATAACGATAATACGAAGTTGTTCCTTGTGGCCGTCACAGCGGGCGGCTCCTTTGTCGCCGGCGCGTCGCGTCATCCCCTTAGGAGACAAACGCCTCGATATAACGCTTGTTTGTGGGGATTGTTGTACGAGCGGCACGTCTTTGTGAAGGGGAGGAGGGGGGAGGGGGAAGTGAGAGTGAAAGTGTTATCCAAACCACACGCCCATTGAGTAGGCACCGGCCGATGCATCGAATGTGCCAATTAGAGACTCGTTAATGGTTTACAATATTGATTTACAAAAGTACAAAATGATAAGTACACCAAGTCCTTGATTTAGATGACATGAGTTGGTCTTTTACAGTTAAGAATAGTGGGTGAAAACTCCAAAGCAAGTAGCTTAAAAATATTTCCCCGTTTAGTTTTT
>NW_026267190.1:16018-26673 GCF_000697945.3 Frankliniella occidentalis | reverse complement strand
GGGGCGTGGCGGGGTGTGGCGGGGCGTGGCAGGAAAAGATATAGGAGGGATATTAGTGCCAAGGTTCTGCTGTACTCACTCGGTACGCGTATATGTCTGTCTGGTCCCCGGGCAGGGTGTCATGTCGTCCTGAGCTACTCTAATGATGTTGCCGCACTCTAAACTGCACTCGAGTCGGTCAGTCGGGCCGGCGCACCAACGAGCCGCGCGCACGGCGGCGGCGCCGCCCCGAGTAAAAGTGTTATTTATCATCGACCAGTCTCTATCTTTCCCAATTTCGGAATACGCGCGATATATGGATAAACATATCTGGGACACTGTGCCACACGGCAGCAGCTGCGGAGGCAGCCGACCGGCGAGTGAGTCGGATGACAAACGCTACCCATCCGGAGGCAGCCGCGGGGGCCGGCAGGTCTTCGCACGCAACGCCTCTCGCAACATGACGCCGCAGGGCAGGGCAGCCAAATCAAACAGGGATCCGAACCTTCAAAACGCACTGCGTGGCCCGCAACACCGCAGCAGCTGGCAGCAGGGCAACCCAGACCCAGAGGGAGCAACCGCACGGAGAGTGAACACGTCCCATCTACAAAGGAATTTTCCGGAAGGACAAAGTTGATAATTCCAAGAGCAGCCCAAAACTCGCAGGCGAAACAATTACGCGCACCACGCCTCGATAAACAAACCGAAATTTAATTAGAAAATACTCTGTTTCAGGCGCCGCACCGCGATGAGGCCCAGGCCGTGGTGACCAGACAGCGCAGAGGTAAGAAATTGACAACTCTAAGAAACAATTGTTTGAACGATTTAACTTGCAGATACGCGACACTAATTTTAAACTTAAATATTTTGAAGCTGAAGATGCAAGTAAAAAAGCTTAGCACCTGCTAAAACGCGGAAATTCCGAAATGTCGTTTTAGAACAGAGTTTTTGTTTGAACAATAATGGCACACTAAGACTTTTGTCCTTGTTTTTTCTAAGAAGACTTGCATCTTATGGTGACCTGTTTCTCTTATTTCAAATGCAGAGGTGTATTTTCTGCGTTCCTAGTACGAGTTGATAAAATGTTAATAATAACCTCAATTTAACCGAGGCCGTCAAAAATGTATCGCTGCTATGTACATGTTGCACATTTGCATTTCCGTAGGAACTGGCTTGAAAGGATATTGTGCAAGCACATTATATGCACCAATTACCTGTAATGCCGATCAATTGTCTGTCTTATTGGGCATTTTTTCTCTGCGACATATGATGTAACCCGTGGACATATTTAATTTCTCACAAATCGAGCAATGTTTGTGGTACAGATGAATTCCTAAATGCTGAGGACAATTTCTTTCTGTACTATAACAGCTGATTTATCAGTGGGCTGCTTGCAAAAGAAAAACTCTTCGTTAGCGAGTCCGGAAGGAAATCAGTGAAAAAAGATTAAAATCCAATATTTTAATCCTCCGCTGGTTTGCTGAGTATCTCCACCGCCCCCGTGCCCGCTAGGCACGGCTGCCGACAGAGGAAAAGGAAAAAAAAACACAATGAAAAAGCCCCAGTAATATCAACGGTGCGGTGAGCAGCGGCACCGCCGGGCGCCTTGCAGCGAAACGTGCATTTTTATCACGGGAACAAAACAGTCGAAAAAAAAATGAAAGACATGATAATCAAATGGCTCGACTGGGTCTGGTCCGGTGCGGTCCGGCAGAGCGGCTGGGCCGGATCCTCCCCGACCTGGCGCAACGCCAGCGGGCGCGCCCGACCTCTGCTCCGCCACTCTGTCCTTTCTCCACATTTTTCTACAACACTTCCCTTCCTCCGTCTTCTTGCGCGCCGCACGCCGACACGGAAAAATATAAGCGCGACGCGTCGGATGAGCTCGGCAAAGCAGAGCAGAGCTCCCTGCTCTATATACCGCGAGGAAGCGTGTGAAGAAATGTGCAAGCGGCGGCCGGCTATGCTGCTGCACCGGGCGGCGACGCCGCCGCCGCCGCGTCCGCCCGCCCGAGACGATGATGCTCTGCGTCACGCCCCGCCCGGCGCCGCCACGCATCAGGGCAGAGTATGGATCTAGTGTGACCCCTTAGCGCGCCCACAGCGCCCCGCCAAGTCGCTGCAAACTAGCGGCCACGGCGGCAGCGGCAGCAGCAGCAGCAGCAGCAGCAGGCCGCTATGCTGCTGCTCCATATCTCGCGAGCAATGTTCCGACCAGGGGCGGGGCGGGGCGTGGCGGCGCAGCAAGCCCAAGTCGATATTATGCAACGCGCCCGCCGCGCACACCGCGCGCCACGCGCTCGTATACGGCGTGGCCCGGTCTGGCACGGTCAGTAGCGGGCCAAAGTGAGTGTGTGTGTGCACCTGACGGCCAACGGAACAAACCGTGGTGCAACGTTGGGCGACAAACCACACAAGGCGGGGGCCGTTCGCGGTCAAAAGGGCTTTCTCAGACCGGTAAATAAAGTGTTGAACCCCTCATCACTTCCACTTAGTAGTTGTGCACAGTGCTCAAGTCAGTATTTGTGTACTCGTAAGTTTTAAGTCCGCTGTTGAACACTTTCCTTTGAGTGGGCGTTCAGGTAAAGGGGATGTTCTATGTTCAATAGTAGTTAAAAACTTACAAAGGCCGATACCGAAATCAATCTGAATCCGATCGAATACCGACCGAGCTGCAACCCCCATAGTTGCACTTCGCAAGAAAGTATAACGCTCTTTGTCAGCGGCTCGAGTCTAAAGCAGTGTGAGCGTGGCCTCTGATTCTGTCCGTATCTAGTGTAAGTGTTGATTTGCTGGCGAACGTACCACTGTGAACGCGCGCGCGTGTGCGTGTGCGTGTGTGTGTGTGTGTGTGTGTGTGTGTGTGTGTGAGTGTGAGGCACTACATCGCACCACGGCAAATGGCGAAGGCGACTAGGCGGCCCCTATTCGGAGGCCTGTTTGCGACGCACAGCGATTCGGTAATTATTAGCATTTACCGCGGAGCGAGGAAGGGGACGGGGTGTGCTGCACCGTACGAGAAAACCCTAACGCGTGTGGGGGGATACGCGGCGCGAAACTGCCTCGAGGGTAGAATAAAAATTTGCAAGGGGGAAAAAAGTATTTCACTCTGGGAGATACATTTGCGCGCTAGATGGCTAGTCACAAAACGCTAAGTACGCAGCAGCAGGATTTTCAAGGATCTTCTGGCAAACGCTTAAGTGCAAAATATGTTCTGCCCCGTTGAAAAGAACATAAAGTGAGCGGCATCAAATAATGGGTAACCTCTGCGATTACCCGTATCTCGCAACTTTTCCGCAACGCGCATTCGAGCGTTAACACGTGAAGTCCTGCGTGGGCACATAGTGGCCATGCCTTGCTGCGCGCGAACCTCATCTCTGGGACCCAACGTGTTTAAGCACTTTGTTTGTTTCACAATTAAAGAGTGGTGTGCAGTTTGCTACTGGCAGTTCGCTCGTCGCGGGCGCGCGCGCCTCGCCTTGACCCGGGAGGCCCTCACCCTTTTGCTCCGTTTGCTGAGGATGGCTCGGACAGATGGCGCGCGACCAGACTGTCCGCACCCACATGTTCTAGTGCACTGTTGTAATGAGTGCATGACAAACAGCAGCACATGGTCACGCGAGTTTGGTACCAGCGACGGAGACCTTGCTAAAGGGCGCACGGAAAAATAAAAGGTACAAAGAAGTGTGGAGCAAACGACAACGGTTGCAACAGCATTCTGCCAGTGCAGGTGCATGCATGTCACTCTTACACTCGAGATATCAGTGGTACTAGACGGGTTTTCAGTCATGTAAATGGGCTGCCAGGCCAATGATTAAGAGTAAACGAAAAATATCACAGAAAAGTGCACGCATGCGTGACAACCACGCAACACTTAAAAGCGCTCCTCTGTGTATAGCGGGTTAAACTACATTTGTTTGTATGCATACTCTAAGGCCTGAAAGATTTCTATAATTTCATACACTATTTTTATTGCGACCTATTTTGTAACGAACGCAATGTGACCGCTTACGCAGTTATTGAGTAAACTTTGCCTAGCCGTTTTACTCTATAACAATTTTGGACACGCGCCGCGCGCAGCCTCCCAACGATGATGACGCGGGCCCGCGCGGCGCGCGTGTGTGTCGCGTTGCAACAGAGACTTTGCTAAACAATGGTAATGGAATATTAACCCACTCACTCACGTGACCCGCACCGGTAATCTGGTTAGCGACGCCGCGACAGATCATCCGTCTCTCTCGCGCCCAGCCGTTAATCAGCGACGCGTTCCGCTCTGCGCACGCCGCCCCGGCCAGCCCCGGCCAGCCCCGGCCAGCCCCGCCTAGACCAGTCCGCCAGAGTCACTGCACTGCCCAAGGTCACGCGCGCGCGCGCACCTTCGCGCTCTCTCTCTCTCTCTCTTTTCCACACACTCGTTGCTGTCGAAAACGAGAGTGTTGGTATGAGTCCCCCCCACCGCTCAAGTCTCCACACCGGTCCACACCCCACCTCCACCCCGCGCGGGCTGCACCGGGATGGCGAGCCCCCCCGGGCGGAACCGCGTGGCCGACAGGTTGCACACCAACACGGCTGCTCATGAGTCGTCTTTCCCGCCCGACAAAGATCGCACGATTACTTTTCGCACCAAATAATTTGTTTCGCATACTAACTCATTCTGGAGTACTAATCACCACAAAGTCAAATGTAGAGCGCCGACCACTCGCGGCAGGCGGCTAGGCCCAGCAGCAGCCTGCCCAGATGCATCCCTGCCGCTTCCTTTAAGGGCCTAGCTGCTGCGGCAGCGGCGGCGGCCGATTTGTCTGGGCGCGTGGCGGCGCGTGGCAGCGCGTGGCGGCGCGTGGCGGCACGATCCAGGTCAGAGCGGCCCTGCCCGGCCGGGTCCGCCACCGCGCCTTGCTCAACACGCCACCCACATGATACCTCCCCACCCCACACCGCGCCACGCCGCGGACGGGCGGACGGACACTCGCCGGGCAGACGGGCGGACGTCCGAGTGTAGGGGCAGGTCAGTGACGGGGACCAGAACAGGTGCGAGGAAACGCAACCAGATAAAACAGGAGGGAAGTCCGCCCCGCCGAAGACATTAAATCAGGTGCAGGAAGGGAACGGAAACATGAGCAGTATTTGCTTTCACAAATTGACGGAAACAAAAATTGGCCCTGTGCACAGGGCGTTATTGTTATCTGTCCCATATAAAACAAGGCTAATGGCCAAATATGTTAAGAGATCATCTAGAAAGTACGTGAGCTATTCTTGGTCAAAGTACGGTAGCAAGGCGCCTGCGAGACTCGGGGTAGGCCAACCCGCACAACAGGCATGCACTGCAGACAAGATGTTGCCTACCTACCAGGCGCTATGAGAGCTTACAGAGGCTTGACTTGACTAACCGTGAGGCCACATATGACCTGGACTTGGCCGTTTCGTAATGGCGGACGTCGGTACATAATTTCTGGATGATCCCTAATTTCACCTTCGCCTATTTACTGAAACTAAAAGATTAAAGCGTTGACTAAAAAATACAAAAGAACAATAATGACATTTTAATGACAAAAAATCATAAAATTGCAAATTAAAAGTTTTGAATCAAGAGAATTTTGTTGACAAAATATTGTATTGATTTTGTCCTCTACGACGATCAAGATTTGGCTATCGTTAATTTTTGGGTCCATTCGTGAAAGTAAAAAAAGACTTTTTCTTTTCTTTTTGAGTACCGGTGAAATAAATCGCAAGTTCTCACAAGCGTAAACCGAAAAGCAAGACCTCGCCTGCCTCGCGGAGTGTAATACACTGTTAGACAAAATGTCGAGCAGGGCGCGACGGCAAGGTAGTTAAAGTTGAATGAACGATCAGACAGACAACCACCTCCACCTCGCCACACCCCCTCTCGAACCCGTCCTAACAGTCTCGCCGACCGGTTCCACCTGAGCGTTCACACCTGTGGCACACAACGTGCTTAGAAAAAAAAACGACATGATAATGCATCAGAGAAAGAGAAAAAAACGTCAAGAAGCAGACGCCCGTCAAGACGAGACATATATATTCAAACAAGCGGAAGGTTCCCGATAGCTAATAACGCATGTCGGGCCGCTGTCAGGGGGAAAATATCGAACTGTCGAGCAGAGCCGCGGCTACCGCTCGCCCGGTGCAGACGGCAGGCGGCCCGCCAGCGCGCCCGTGGGAGCGACGGGTAGGCAGCCCTGCGCGTCACCAGTGAGTGGCGGGTCTGTCTGTCACCCGAGCGCTGTGCACTCGGAATAAACACACCAAAATCGCACGAACTATTCTATTCAAAGCTGCCTGATTCCTATAAACATGCTCAGCATATTTACATAAGCCAGTATGAAGAAATTTGCTCATGCCACAGCATATTAAAAAGTGCGGAAGCTGAGCGCATGTTTACAGAAATCCAACAATTAATAGGATTTTGGCATAAAGACGAGCCAGTTTTATCCCAGAGGAAACGCTTTTCTTCTAAATGTCGCCGTTTACTTGTGGATCCATTGATTCCAAGTGGTCGCTTATTTACAGACGGGAGAAAAACGATGCTAAAACACGAGCGGGTCCATTATTAAAACTAGAACTAGTGCTAGACAACAGCATAGATACAACCCGAATGAAAAATTTTCAGCGTTTCTCGATAGAACAACTCGAAACGACTGGCTCAAAACAAGAGCTGCACCGAGGAGCCGTAACACCGCCCTTCAAAAATCACACGCAAAGGCGTGACCAAAAATGGACCGGGCGGTCGCGCGCCACGCGCGTACACCGTCAGAAAGAATCTGATCGTCGTTGCAATCGGGACCGACTGCGACTACCACTACTGCGAGGAGAGCGACGGGCGTGACGGGTCGTCGAAACGACAAGCGGCAAAGGTCGCGGACAACGCGAACGTGCAGCGCCTGCCTCTCTCTGATTGAGATTGAACTGCTGCACCCCCCTTCCACCACCACCACTCCCTTTCCTTCCTCCCGCCTCGTGCGGGGTCAGAGCGAGAGCAACTATCGCCGTTGCATTACTTCCAATTCGTTAAAACAGCTCCCTCTTCCCCACTCCCTCCCGCCTCCTCCTCTTCCCCTCGACCGGCACGGTGGGCCGCGAGTAGCCGGCGCCCGGGCCGGGCCCAGCGGGGCGGGGCGGGGCGGGGCAGGCCGTGGGTGCAAGGTCGTATCCTTAATGGAGCGGCGCACGTGAAACGGGACCCGCCACACCTCCCACGAGCCGCAGCACCAAAGGCGAGAAGGGATCGGATTCCAAAAGTGTTGTATCTCCAACACCGTGCCGTTGTTGGATGCCTAACTAATTTTTGCCTCGACTAGTTTCGTGAAGCATAGGAATATTTAACCGGCGGCAAGTCCCACATTTCCTTGTTATATAATGCTCTGAAAACTCAACATTGCACATTGTATGCTGGCATTACAGCAATCATTGATGATTACTGATTAATCAGTGTACATGCCCATATACACAAAAAAGAAACACGAGGAACTACTTTTGAAAGCGCAAAGTTTTGACAGATCTGAGCACCTTAAATCTGCTAAGTTACTATCGACTATTTTATTTTCATTCTATTGGACCAACTTATGCGCCGCAAATTCCGATCAGCGGAAAATTTTGACTCGGTTCTCGACCGCGCCCGGAGCGCGCGTCTGGTTGTTGTTGGTCCACCGCGCGGGGGCACGCGACTCGCGGCGTGCTCGCAAAACCAGACGTTTTCTTTCCTTTATTTTTTAACGCACACCCGACAGCTGTGAATATCTCACGATTCTTTCGAGTAGCTGCAGCCCCGCCTTGTTGAGCCGGTCAGTAGGTCTGGAGCAGGGCGCTGCCGAGGCGCTGCAGCGGCACAACGAGCATTTCTTTCCTTTGTCCGATAGCGCCAGCACTGCTGGGCTCGGCGCGGCACGGTCGGCGCGCGCCCCGAAAGTGGTTGCACCATTTTGATTAATCGCAATATGGCCACAAATCCGCCATGGACGCCAACAGCAGCGGACCGACACGATAAACCAGAGGCTGATGAACACTGCAAATATTTGTTTGTTTAAATCTTATTAAAAGCCATGTGCGCGCGGGCACCTCAAAGTCGGACCCTTGTAGTGCATTATTAAGGGTAGGGGACTCTTCTCTTGGTATCACCAACACGCGTGGACCGCGCACGTCCTTTAACGCATCACAGAGAACTTTGTCCGAGGAACAAAACAATACTGTCAATTAAAGCCAACAAAAAAATGTTAGTACCGTCAACCAAACTCAACATCTGTTGATTAGATGATGTGGCCATGATAATACAGGCGTAGTAGTTTTGATAATAGTTTTGTTGGACAAATTCTAATTCTTTCACAAATTATTAAGGGAAGATTTCAGATTTCTCACTTCAAGTAGTAAATTTCGTTTCTAGCAACGGTTCCACTTTTTTTCGGGGTGTACCATCTTCTGTCCACACTTCGAGTAGTAGAGCGTTGCGTCAGGACTACCACCGTAGACACGAGTATATCTTGGTAAGGCCGAGTTAAAGGGCTGTTGAGGAGTGCAAGAGTTTTCTGTTTCCCTACGGCGGTCGCACATCACCGCACGCGTGGACCACAAAACGGCCGCCCCACACGGCCTGCTCTGCGGTCGACGTGTTTAGTATATTTTCCTTTTCACAACAGTCGGTGGGGTCAGCCCGGCCCGGAGCGTTTCGTCAAACACTTCATTTCGGCTGGACACACCGCGCCGTAGCAGCGCCGCGGGGGCCGCGCCACGGGGCCTGCGGGCATCGCCGCGAGACCGGCGGACTCTTTTGGGGAGCAAACTAAAAGAACGCCGAAAAAGGAATAACTTTGCTGCTGCTGCTGCTGCTGCTGCTAACGAGGCGGCGCCCTCCATGTACGCGACCGCAGGCACACCTACGGTACGGGGACGCGCCCGCGGGCGGGGCTCCCGGCCCGGCGGGGCGCGGCGGGGGCGAAGTGTCGGCGGGCGCGCCCGCCCCGACCTGACCTCTGCGGCGTCCGACAATCCGCAACACCTGTCAGACGGGCAGACGGACGGGCGTGCGCGCCACGTGGCGGCGGGGCGGCCCGTGGTGGTGGCTAGGTGCCCATAGAGCAGAGCTCTGCGCGCCGCCGCCGCGCTTTTTCGCAAAGCTGTCGTAAGAGGCACCGCCGCGTGGATCGTTTCACCACGCGCGACGCGCACGGGCGTGCAGGGCGGCGTCGCGCACGCACCGCGGACAGGGGCACGGTCACAGGGGGACAAAACCATCGCAACCGATAGCTCGATAAATTTAAACAAATCTTCCTACGCAAAAAATCAGTTAGGACTACAATTGTCACTATAGTTTAACAAAGACCACTACCCACCCCAAGGAAAAATTAAACTAAAAAATAATATAAAATGCAGTACTAAAATTACTAGTCCGTGTTTGAAAAGTGGTTGTGATTGGTGATGGGGGAAGCAGGCAGGCCGTTATTTTCACCTACCCGTTTTGTTTTGGATTGATATTTTTTTTTAGTCGTTCCTTACGGTTAGATTCCTCTATGAAAATAGAACCTGGCATTTAGTGCTAAATAAGACAGTGTGGGAAACACGGTGTGCGAGTCCGCCAGAATTAGAAGACGATAGGGCACTGGCAGCAAGGATTGGTCCGGCAGTCGGCCGGGAGGGGCGAGGGGTGAAGTGGAGGGCACCCAAAGGGCTCAGTTTCGCGGCGTGAGGGCGCGACCGAAGAGCTTCCTGCAAATTGCACAGAGGCTGCTGCTGCTGCGCCGAGCGAGCCGGCCGGAGAGCGCGCGGCCGACAGCTGCTGGACAAGTGGGTCAGCCTTATAGCAATGCTGGGCGCGGAAGATTTGAATCGATCGGACTGGCTACGGCGGCCGGCCAGAGAGCCGGGCTGGGGGGGAGGGGGAGGTGTGGAGGCGGTACGGAGGACAAGAGAGACAAACGGAATTTAACTAACCAACTCACGGCGAGGGCGTGCCGAAACTGGCATTCTCGTCACCTCTCGCGGCCCGCCCCGCGGCCTGTGATTGAGTATGCCGAGCGCCCGCTCATCTGCCCTGCCCCCTCCCCATCGGCAGAGCCACTGACTGCTACCGGCCCGGCAACGGGGAGCAAAAAAGTGTAGCAACGGGAGGTATCGAAGGAAGGCATCTTGGCGGTAACGAAATGCAGCCGCTGCAGTAGAGCGACAGCGAGGAGGGGCAAGGTTGCCACAGGGGAGGGGGAGAGGAGGAAGGGGGATAGGGAGCGGGGGTTGATAACAGACTGTCGGAGCAATATGGGCCCGGATTTCAAAAACATACCCGAGCTGCAGCAGCCACCGCCCGCCTGGTGCCCGAGACACCCACTCACCTGGAAGACAAAAGACAAAACGTTTTAAAGACTGTATTTGAACGAGCAAATAGAATCTGGTAAATGTGTGATTTGCTCTACCGCGGTAGAGTAAAGTAAAGCTTTGTCGTTACTGTCGTTACTGTCATGTATAAGCTTTCGCCCGCCCCCTCCCCTTTTTCCAAAACTATCCCGTTTAAAAATGATCAGCCCCCGGAACAGCCCGGACGGGCGGGCACTTTTCGGGTTAGTCCGAAGTACCTAGCGGGCAGCCCTGAAACACACCCCAGAAGTGACAAAAACCGAAAGTTTCTGGGTATGCCCGGAGGCACCTTCGGACTGTTTTCGGGGATGCCCGAGCCC
>NW_026267190.1:13775-15573 GCF_000697945.3 Frankliniella occidentalis | reverse complement strand
CGGGGTGACCCGGAGACGCGACGGACTGAATTTGGGACAGTCCGGCATGGCTGCGGACAAAGTGCGGGACTGCCCGTGGCCTCCGGGGCTCTTTCGGGCTTATTTCGGCAACTTCTTGGGGTAAATCTTTTTTTAAACGGGATTTCTTGACGATAAAGAAAACCCTGGCAAAGCCTACCCTAGTCACTACAGTCAGCGATTCGAAGAATTTCTAAAAGGCAACTTTGCAATTAAATCAGCGAGGAAAAAAAGTCGTATTCAACACTTTGAAGTGATGCAACATCATGTACTTTATTTGTCGAACAGCAGAGGAGCTCTTGGCGTCAGCTATACAGTCCCTTGCCGGCAGTCCGCTTGGCACCGAGCACGGCGGGGTGGGGCGAGACTGTTATTGGCAACAGATGGGGGCGGTGTAGCCGCCGTACCGTGAAATGGCTGCAGAGCGCCGCCCCACCTGTTTGCGCACACACGCCAAAAGTAAAAGGGGCGGCAGGCAAGCGCCTCGGGCAGAGCGCGGCAGGGCCCAAGTTGGGCCGCCCAACAGGGCGAGGCAGGGCGGGGAGCAGCAGGGCGGGGCGAGCAGCAGCGCCGCGGTAGAAAAGTAATAAAATCGATCCCGCCAAACGCGCCATCCGTCAAGCACCGTTTGGCAATCGGATCGTTTTAATTAATGAAAAACGCCGGGCTGCTGACGTCCAAGCGCTCGGCCGATGAAAACTCACCGCCGCGCCGCCGCCCAGCCGAGCCGCCGCACGATTCGGTCGCCGTGAAAAGTATCGAATCGAAAGGCAATATGATCGTATCGGCGGCGTTGCAGGTTTCCTGCTTGTGTCCCTGCGGGGCAGGGAGGGGCAGGGCGGGGCGAGGACGGGTGCCGGGCGTGCTGCCGCCGCGCCGCCCTGCCCCGCCACCGCGCCCCACTCCTTCACGGCCCGCCACCGGCCGCCCGTATACCGACCTACTGCACAGAGGCGGTTACTGTATCGATAGGTTTGCACACAACGGCAAAAGAATCTTATTTTTTTCCCTTTCACTCAGAATAGGCTGCTAAACTTTGCATCTACACCCATGTTAATCTCCGTGGTATGTTGATGCAATTATAATTCAACATTTGGCGTGCAGAGACAAAGACTTTGCACCTTGTTCAGTGCAGAGTAGAGAGCGCGGCCGGCTGATTGGTCCGCGGCATCCTTCTGACGGATACTCAATGGCGCATAATACGCGTCGTAATGTTCAGCAATAGCGGTGCGTGGTGCGGCTGGGTGGTGCGGCTGGGTGGGGCGGGGTGGGGTGGGGTGGGTCGGAGTCGGGGCGCAACGCGTCCCGCTGCGGCGGGGCGCCCCCGCGTGATATATTCTGCCAATGGCCGACGCGCAGAAGAGCGACACGCAGCATTATTGTCTTCCGCGGTCGAATGGATCTCGAGGAGAGAGAGAGAGAGAAAGAGAGAGATCCAAATCATTTATCGAGGTTGGGCAACGCAAGTACGCAGGGCGTGGCGTGGCGGGGCGCGGCGCACCAGCGAGGCATGAGGCTCGCGACCCCTCCTATAAATCTCACTACTCCCCCTTTAACCCCTCCCCCCTTTCATCGACCCCAACACCAACAGTAATAATAAAACTTTCAGAAAACATATCGCGAAACATTGGCACACGCTGAGACATACATAGTAGAACTTTTTTTGTTTTTCGAACGTAGACTCGGTGACTCAAAGTACGAAGATATAGACGAGAAGTGGCCACGGGGTCCAGTATAAATACCAGTATTTTTAAACAAATTTTTGTATGTTATAAATATG
>NW_026267190.1:10869-12338 GCF_000697945.3 Frankliniella occidentalis | reverse complement strand
TCCCTCCGCTCTGATAACACTCGGCTTCCATATGTCCTTGCGGCCGGACCTGGCGGTGTCGAGTAACAATCCCCCCCACACGCACACCTATACTGTACACATTGGACTCCCCGCACGCAGAGGTTTCGCTCCACATACCTCCCAACCGGGTAATTTACGTTGCGCCGCACATAAAGTGATGCGCTCCGCCGAGAAAGTCAAGCAGCCGGCTGTCCTCCCCCGCCCCGTGGGAGAATACCCGGCGCCGCGGCCCAAAAGCCTCCGCCGGACATAATCCTTCATGTCTGTGCGGAGCGCGCCGCCCGGACACACGCACAGAGAGAGCTATAGTAGTGTTTGTCGTTTGGCCCCCCGCCCAAGCGATGCCCCGCGACACCGCCAGGCTGTGACGGACGCCGCGTCCATTCAATTCTCAAATGACGTAACAAAAAAATAATAATCAAGGGAAGCAGCGGGTGGGCAGCCCGGAGCGGTTTGGGGCGGAAACGGGACAAAACTCGTAACTCCGAAGAGAGCAAAATCTCCGCCAAACCATAAAACGGCACCGAGTCGGGGCGGGGCTGAGCCTTAGTATGCATCCGGCCGAGCGCGGCGCCGACTTTTAAAAGGCTATGCAGTATAAAATCGAAGATCACTGCTCAATGATCCGCCGCCACTTCAAAGCGCTCCGCTGCACAGACCGACCGCAGCCATGTAGCCGAGCAGCAGACCGTTCCTGCAAAGGCGCTAAGGACTCGGCGTACCCTCGTAAATTCACAAACATACACTACTGGAAATCCAAGTGCGTACGGCATTCGCACCCTGATAGCTGAGCGAATACCTATACGTACACGCCCACTCGCCGAGCCATTCGCTTAGAGAGTACTCACACGTGTGAAAAGTCATTCGCTCGTGTCAAGTCAAGACGTGGGATTTCATTCGCCCACCTGCAGTTATGCTACTTTCTTACACTTGTAGTATTTCCAGTGTAGCCTCGAAAGGCTGTTTGTGTGTTGCTCTAGGTAACAGGTCAATAAGTGTGAGTCGTTTCATTATCACTGGCGAATTTTATACACCCAGAAAATCAATACATTGAATGGAGAAAATTGTATTCAACTACAAGGCAAACTTCACCCTTTGTTGAAAGGCATTCTCGAGCATCCTCATTGCTCATTGTTTTCAAGGTCACCACATTGATTTAACGTGGTTATCTTCTAACCTCTAACCCGAGGTTCTCTGCGTAGAGTGTATAGTGTATGATAACGATTGTCAATCCCATGTGCAAGTATTAGATTTAAGCAAAATGTTTTAATTTACAGAGAGAAGCGTACAAATAGAAGTCACTGAAAGCAAAAAGGAGTCGACGCCGGTGCACAAAGTCCAAACGCGAGAGGGAAAGAACCGGTACAGGGCGCCGATGCTCGAGTCTCCCTCCACTCGCTACTGACCATACCAGAGCATCTTCGCTTGGCGCGCGCGCCGCCGCCACT
>NW_026267190.1:8055-9184 GCF_000697945.3 Frankliniella occidentalis | reverse complement strand
CGCCCCGCCACGCCCAGGCACCAGCAGCGCCGGCCACTGCTGCTGCGGTGCTCAACAAAACAGAGCACTGGAGTCACGAGCCGAACCGCAAGCAAGGACGGGGGAAGTGATACGCCACTGTATCGCAACCAGCCGAGCTCAACCCCACATCCACGCGCGCCATAGGCAGCCGGCCGAGCACGGCACGGCACCTTTCTGTGCACACGCAAATTTACTGCGCCTTTATACAGTTTTAAGCTTGTGCATTATAAACAAGGTAATTTTACCCACTTCTATCGCCGCCTTTCCAGAAAAACGCCAACATCAAGAGTACGTCTGTTCCAATAAGATATAAAATCACACTTTCCGCGGATTTAGTTTCCTCGAGATTGCCATCAAGCGACTACTATGTAAAAGGGGATGACTTGTGTTGCGCACAGCATGTGAACCGTTTCGCATTGTAATTCACAAAGAGAGTGAAAATTTCTATGTAAAATAATACACCTACTTTTCCCCGGAAAAAAAAATGCGACTAACCGACTTGAGTTTTAAAAAATCTGTCACCCTTCGCTCATGAGAATAGATTTTTGTAGAATAGAGTGCGCGCCGTACCGCCACTGCGGTCTTCTTTACCCAGTCGGCTACATCCTCCTCCATCTGCTCATTCAATTTGGCGGGTTCGCGCGGCGGTCCGGCCCCGCGCCCCGTCCCCTCTTCCTCCTCACCCTGACATAACGCGGGCGGTACGGCGCGGCACCCCGCGGAGGGTCCGGAGGGTCCGGAGGGTCGCCGACCGTGACGCGGCCCACAACAATAGAGGAACCAGCCGCGGCGCCGGCGCGCGTCAGCCAGGGCACAGGAAGACGAGCACTACGGGAAAGGGTGGCGCGGGGCGTGAAGTCATCCACCCAAAAAAGAAAAAAGAATCCGACAAATTAATGAAAATCGCATAACAAGTGCTGTAAAGTCTGCGGCCTTCTACAAAGAAAAATGCTAACATTGTCAGTTCGATAGCTAGGGGTCAGAACTCTATATTGATGCTCATTCAAAAAAACAAAGATTCGCAATTAGTGAGGCAAAAAAATAAAATGGGACGCGAAAATACAAAATAGCGGCTTACAAAAAAGGAACTAGAGGATAACAAATATAA
>NW_026267190.1:0-543 GCF_000697945.3 Frankliniella occidentalis | reverse complement strand
AGTTTTAAGCTTGTGCATTATAAACAAGGTAATTTTATCCTCTTCTATCGCCGACTTACCAGACAAACACCAACAAGAGCACACCTGTTTCAATGAGATAGAAAATCGCACTTTTCGCGGACCTCGTTTCCTCGAGACTCGAGAATGCCTTCAAGCGACTACTTTATAATGGGGGATGACTACTGTAGCACACAGCACGTGAACCCTTTCGAATTGTTATTCACAAAGAGAGTTAAAATTCATCTGTAAAAATATATACCTAGTTTTCCCCGGAAAAAGATTGTTTCAAAAAATCTGTCACCTTTCGCTAATGAGAATAGTTTTTTGGCAGAATAGAGTGCGCGCCATACCGCCAACTGCGGTCTTCTTTACCCAGTCGGCTACATCATCCTCCACCTGCTCATTCAATTTGGCGGGTTCACGCGGCGGTCCGGCCCCCTCTTCCCTCTCCCCTCTTCCTCCTCACCCTGACATAACGCGGGCGGTACGGCGCGGCACCCCGCGGAGGGTCCGGAGGGTCCGGAGGGTCGCCGACCGTGACGC
>NW_026267189.1:1545972-1546283 GCF_000697945.3 Frankliniella occidentalis | reverse complement strand
CGGCGCCCGCGCCCCACCCCTTGCCAAAAGGATCCGAAAACGACCCCCAGATGGGCAGTTCTCTGAAAATGTTGGGAACAGTCAGGTGACAGTTTGTTTGACATAAAACCCTTATGTTGGCCTTAGATCGCAACATACCAGGTGGCTGATTCACGCCGCGCACCTTCGTAGCTATACTGTACCGCATGCACGGGTGCGAGAGGGTGCCTACTCGCCACGGTGGGGACACTGGGCCGCTCCGGGCCTACCTGGGGAGGTCCCAGTTTTGGATCCATTATTAGTTACCCAGTACGCCGTCCGCCGCGCTGCTC
>NW_026267189.1:1545085-1545433 GCF_000697945.3 Frankliniella occidentalis | reverse complement strand
GCGAGAGAGACAGGTAGTCACTGTGCGAGAGAGAAGCACCGGTACGCGTTGCCGAGCAGCGCGGCGGACGGCGTACTGGGTAACTAATAATGGATTCAAAACTGGGACCTCCCCAGGTACCCCAGTGTCCCCACCGTATCTCTCTACACCGTGCTACTCGCACGGGGCCGTAAGGAGCCGTGGGGAGCGGGCATAGGGCAAACCACGCCCGCAATCGTGCATGCGGTACAGTACAGTAGAGCTACGAAAGTGCGCAGCGTGAATCAATCACTAGGTAAACATTAGAGATGGACTGACAGAACACATCTTTTTGCATGTCGGGGATACTTAACCGTGGTTTGTCGGGGT
>NW_026267189.1:1539162-1540018 GCF_000697945.3 Frankliniella occidentalis | reverse complement strand
GTCGGAGAGACGTCACTGCGAAAGGGGTTGTGCGGGGGCGAGGATGAACCGAGCAGAGAGACGGACATAGCGAGGGAGGGAGGGAGGGAGGGAGGCTTTTGTTGCGGTGCACGCGCAAAGTGGCGGGGCCACACTTCTGCCCTCGTCTCTCCCGCCCGCTCAAAGCAAGCCGTGCGGAGCACTGCGGAGCCCGGCAGTGGGAGTGACAAGGCGGGGCGGGGCGGGGCGCCCGACCCGGCCGGGGGCCGAGGAGAGGATCTGGCCTCATTTCTTCGCCATTGTTCCTGGCCATCGCCGTTTCATTTGCATCCCTGCACAATGCCACCTAAGAGGACCGGTGGCGCTGGCTGCTGCCGCCCTCTGCGGCCAGCCCGCTTTGCACTTAGAGACGTAAACAGGAAAAAAAAATGGAAATTTTGTTTTCAACTATTTCACTTCCATTTCTGACAACATTTTGAAAACACCTCGCTAGACGCATTTACTTGTACTCCATGTCCGAAACCCTGGGCGAGAAGGGCAACCACCCTGCGGTGGTGCACAATACCAAAGAGAAACAATAATTGTTGTGTATGTACTTTACAACCACGACCATAACGCGCCATAACGCCTCCCTTCTGAAGACGAGCAGCCGCGTCGTCCTTCCTCTACTCCGGTCTGTGGCTTGTGGCCCCGGACGGAATCACATTCCGAGGGCTGCCTGCCTCCCTCCCCCCCTCGTTCCGCTCCGTCTGCCTCGTCCTGCCCGCCGCCCCGTCTACAAAGACGGCGCCGCGGGCCGCGCACCGCACCGGGCGCACCGCCTGCCTCGCCGAGCCAGGCCGTTGGCCGACGGCCCTACAACAAAACGGCGGTAAAG
>NW_026267189.1:1533664-1534258 GCF_000697945.3 Frankliniella occidentalis | reverse complement strand
GGGACACGGAAGTGGGATGGTGAGAGAGAAGGGTTGGAAGGAGGAGGGCCGGCCGGAGCGTGCTGCATCCTAATTCATTTCCCCCCGAATCAACCCTCAACGCGACGCCACGGAGCCGGACAGCAATGGGCCGAACGGCAATCAATTGGATATCGGCGGGGTCTGAATCATTTCAAGACAGTCCCCAACAAGGCTGTCTCTACCAGAGTACCGATTCTAAACTGGCTGGATATTGCACGAATAGTTTCCCTCCAGTCAGCTGTAAAGTTAGAGCACGAAATGCGTGGGGATTTGGTTGAGGGCGCTGAAAGTGGAAGTGCAGTCGGTGGGGGACCGGATATTAAGCGGCTTTTGAGCAAGTGGGCTTGTATTTCGTCAAAAACAATGATAATTTCTTAATCGTCTGTCACACAAAAGAAAACCGAAGATTAACCATTTGACATGTCATAGGGAACAAAGTTAGAAGTATAGTGTGATACATCCACAATCGAGGGCACAAACACATCACATGTGGATCCACCTACACGGGACATTATGACTGCGGTCATCGCCTCTCTGCCAGTCGACGTCGTCAGTGTGGTCCTCCGGGGAGGG
>NW_026267189.1:1531457-1533168 GCF_000697945.3 Frankliniella occidentalis | reverse complement strand
GACCTGAACGCGCTGAACCTGCGGTTTCAGGCGACCGATGGAGAGGTAAGAGCCCCCGCTCCGAGACTTGTTTACCTTGTCACGCCAAAGTGAGCCCAACTTGGAGGATTAGATATCAGATGACACTGCCCCCCCCCCCCTTTCCCCCGGGGGTTCTTTCCCTCACAGCCACGCTGCGCACTAACTGCACACGTACTTATCCTACAGCTGACAACTCTAGTGGGGGACTTAAACGAGCTCATCGTAAGCCTCGCTGGAAAGTTCCTGAAACCGGAGAAGGTTCCTCGCCTCCGGCCTGGAGAAGTTCTGACTGACGATGCAGTGAAGGAGCTGCGTCAGAACTTGCGGGATGCTGCAGCTCTTGTTCCCATCTCCAGTGCAGACTTCGGGGCAGGCGTCCGCATTTGGCTGGGCCAGGTCAGGCTGGACCCTACAGTTTTAAAAAACGTTCAGACAAGGTACTTTTTTATAGGGTGGCCGGAATCGAGTTTCAAATAACTCTTTACATTTGAGGTAAAATAACGCTTCTTATTCAGATGCGTGAGGTACTTGACCGTCCTCGTTCAGAACCTCCTCGACATCCTGCCGGAGCAGACTCCCCGCCTCATGTCAGTCCGATACTTCACCCCCAGCGAAGTTCTGCGCGTTGCGGGGCGGGCCGACATCCTAGACCTCCCCATCTACCTCGCGAAGGACGTGGACGTGGACGACCTCAAGAAGGAGTGGGAGCGTCTGCCGCGGGTGGACTGGGGGGCGTTTTTTAACGGGAGTATTCCCAAAACATCGGCAGAATTTTGGCAGGGTGTGGTGGAGTATGATCAGCTAGGGGTCGAAAAAAAGTTCGGTAAAATATCTGCATTGGCTTTCCGAGCCCTATCAGCGCCTCTCGCCAACGCTGATGTGGAGAGGGCATTTAGCTTTATGAATTGTATAAAAACCAAAAAGAGAAACAGCATGAGCGCCAAATTGCTGGAGGCCATTATGAGAGTGCGAATGTGTATGACCAAGTCAGGATGCTGTAGGGCATTTGAGCCATGGCCCGCCATGCTCGCCAAATTTACGTCTGACATGTACACTTACGAAAGAAGACCACATGTGGGAGGTGATGGGGGGGCGGGGGGGGCCGAGGCGGAGGAGGATGGAGGGTGGGAAGAAATAACACTCTGCGCTTTAGAGGAAGAGGGCGTGGAGATATTTGACATGTAAATGAAAAACTGAATAAACTGTTCAAAATTTACTCATTTTTTATTTTAGATTCAAAAGAATGTGCGATTGAATGAATTTTCAAAAGAAAACGGGCGATTTGGGGCGATTTTGAGCAAACACGGGCGATTTGGGGCGATTTTGAGAAAACACGGGCGATTTCGGGCGATTTTGAAAGCGCGCGGGCGATTCCGGGCGATTTCATTGGCTGAGAGGCCTCGGGAGGCCTCGGGCGCGCTCGGGCGATTCCGGCGCCCGAGTCGGGCGACTCGGGCTCGGACCGATCTGGCAGCTCTGGGCGAGCTGGGTGTGTGTGGGGTGCGGTGCGAGTGGCGATGCTCAAGCTCAAGCGACGAGCCGGTAGGCGGCGGCTACCGGCGGCGGCTTGCTTGGCCCCCACCACTGCTCTGCTGTCGCCGGTCAGGCGCCGCCCCCTCCCCCCCTCTCAACCGTGCACAAGATTTGCCATGTCTTTGGTTGAAGCACTGATAGTTGGACGCCCCCCCCC
>NW_026267189.1:1529971-1530957 GCF_000697945.3 Frankliniella occidentalis | reverse complement strand
GAGGGGTGGGTTGACGAGCTTCCCCGCGCGTGACCTGGCTGGACAGGGGCAGACTAGCAGGACTGTAGAGACACGCTCTCTGCAGGCGGCGAGCTGGGTGTGTGTGGGGTGTGGGGTGCGGTGCGAGTGGCGATGCTCAAGCGAAGCGAGCCGGTAGGCGGCGGCTACCGGCGGCGGCTTGCTTGGCCCCCACCACTGCTCTGCTGTCCCCACTCAGGCGCCGCCCCCTCCCCCCCTCTCAACCGTGCACAAGATTTGCCATGTCTTTGGTTGAAGCACTGATAGTTGGACGCCCCCCCCCCCCAAATTATTGTGTAAATTTGATTTCTCTCGCCCTTTAACAATTAAAATTTTTGTCGTTTTTACGCTCAACGCTGACGCCAACGAGAGAACGGCTAGCGGGTAGGCCGGGAGGCAGGGTGGCGTACGCTGCTACGCTGAGCGTGGAAACTACCGATTCTTTCAGTAGTTTCGCTCGGTCGGTTGGAATATTAGAGCACGAAATGCAGAGGGATTTTGTTGAGGGCGCTGACCTGAAAACGGAAGTGCAGTCGGTCGGGACCGGGTATTAAGGAGCTTTTGAGCAAGTCTTGCGAACGGCAGACCGGCGTGTCCAGGAAGGGCACAGAGGGGAAACAATTTACAGTCAGTAACAATTACGGTTTATTGAAGGTCTAATAAACCTGACACACAGAAGAAATCTAAACATAATCAGTTTTACATGTCTTGCGGAGCAAAAAAACTATATACAGTCAGTAACAATAATTTACAGAGTAACAATCGTCTAAAAAACCTGACACACAAAAGAAATCTAAAGATGACCAATTTTACATGTCTTGCGGAACAAAACTAATTACACCAATCACAGTCAGTAAAAATTTACGGTTTATTGACAGCCTAATAAACCTGACACAAACAAAATCTAAACATGACCAGATTTACATGTCTTGTGGAACAAAACTATATTTACAGTCAGTAACAATTTA
>NW_026267189.1:1517093-1524474 GCF_000697945.3 Frankliniella occidentalis | reverse complement strand
TTGGCCAAAGATGGCGTGGCTGTGGCGGTCAGCCATTGAGCGCGCAGAGGGAAACAGATCGAGCAGTCGTGCTATTCTTCTTTAGGTTCCGGTTGGCTTGCAGCGGAATACCTTATTCCAGAGGGGAACTCTACCGGCAGTCTGAAAGCCAAAGTGGGGCTGAGCAATCGCCGGCAAGACAGCGGTCGGGGACTTGTGAACGGCGCACCTCCCGTTGCCCACTACTGCTGCGCATTATCGACTCTCCGTACCTTCTCGGTGAATGCCAGATGTGTAGGTTAAAGCTGACTCGAGCGGCTCGTGCGTGACCTGGAGACTGGAGCTGACCCGACTGGAACCGGCCCGCTGGCAGACTGCGTGTGGTGTGACTGCTGGTTTGTTTGTTTGCGGCGAGCAGGTCACGCCGCCGCCGCCGCCGCTGCGCCCCACCCCTCCCTCACCGAGCGCTGGCCGCCACCCCGCAGCGGGAGCTGCGCTCCAGCCAGACAGGTGCGGTGCGGCGGGCGCATCGGCGTATACATTCGATGGGATTCACGGAGCTCCGCAGACTGGTCGAGGGGTTGTTTGTTCAGGTTTGTTTCACGGGTTTAACGACCTTGTTGTCGCTCTCGGCCACACGCACGTTGAGAGAGCGAGTTTGTTTCCTTTGCTCTGGTATGACCGCATGTTGTGGGGATACACATTCACATCCACCCTCTGCCGGTACGAAGTTTATTCCCCGGAGGACTCCCCGGAGAGCGCGGCGGGGCGACCGGAAGGGAAGTTTGGGGGGTTTGGGGCCGGGTTGGTCGTGCCGGAGGGCGGCGGCGGGGAAGACCGGAAACGGAAAACGGACCCTCCGGCCGTGGCAGACCAGTGAAACATCCGCACTGCGCATTATTTTCTTTTTGGCTTGTAGCACCAGGTGTGCATCCGAGGCAAGGCGGCGTTGTTTGAGATAGTTCGAGCGCCGGCGCGAGAGTTCGCACGAACCTTTCCACCTCATGATATAGCAAGAGAGCCACTATTTACCCGATGCGTAAACACACTGACGTTGTTCTTCTGAGCTTTCTGAGGAACGATCGTCATCGGCCTGAGCAGATCAAACAAGTGAATGCAGGGCGTGCTGGCGTGCTCCACGCAGCTGTGGGCGCCGCCGGCCGCCTTCAGGGCGCCGTATAAAAGGGCCGCACAGGCCTCACTTCGGCACGTTGCTCGAGCAATCAGTCCCACAGCAGTCATGGCCTCCAAGTTTGTCGTCCTCGCCCTCGTGGCCCTCTCCGCCTTCCAGGTAAGCGACGTCGGGGTCGGAGTCGGGGAATGCGCGGTGAGCGACTGACTGACCGCTCTGCTTGTCCTTTTCAGGTGAACGGCCAGGTCTCCCTGAGCCTCGGCGGCTCTGGCAGCGCCCTCAGCAGCATCGCCCAGCTCGGTAGGAACACCGCCGCCCGCGCCGCCGCCGCGGCCGTCGACGGCGTCACCGCCGCCGCCAACGTTGCCGGCAACGCCGTCGGCACCGCTCAGGACACCGCCAACGTCGGCATCAGCGTGGGCTCTGGCCTCGCCGGCGTCGCCAACGACTTCACCGCCACCCGCGTCAACAGCCTGGCCAACTCTACCCAGCAGGTCGCCAACGCCTTCAACTCCGCCGCCAACGCTGGCCTCGACATCGGTCTGGACGTTGCCAGGACTGGCCTGAACATCGCTAGCCGTGGTGTGGAGGTCGCCAAGAACATCACCACCAAGGCCATCGAGATCGGAGCCAACATCGCCGAGGCCGGTCTTAACGCCACCCGCAACGTCGCTGCCGGCGCCGTCAACCTGGGCAAGAGAATCGCCGCCGCCAAGCTCAACATGGCCAACAGGGCCACCAACGCCACCAGGAACATCGCCACCCGCGCCCAGAACACCATCAACTCGGCCATCGACACCAGCTCCTCCGGCGCCACCGGCCTGGTCGACTCCGCTGCCTCCGCCGCCCGCTCCGCCATCAACGGCGCCGCCGCCACCGCCATCGACGCCCTCAGCAACGTCGCCGGCAACTCCAGCAGCGCCACCGTCTCCATCACTATCTAAGCCGGGGGACGCGTGTGCCGTTCGAAACTCACATTCAAACGGAACTATTTAGGAAAATAAACGAACTTTCAGGCCCTCTAAAACCCGACGCATTTTAGTTGAAATCGCCATGACATCCTCTCACACACGTCACACGTGAATGGGGTTTTTATCTGCTGCTGATGAGAACAGAAACAAAAAGCGGAAGATGTAAAGGAGTTTCAAACCGAAAAGAATCTATGACGGTTGAGGAAAACTATCATGGCCTCTCGTTTTCTGAAATATGGTAGACAACCAGAAAATATGAGATAAGAAGACACAAACCAGAAAGTAAATCGACAATGTCAGAGCAGACGCCGCAGTTTTGCGGGTGCGACGTACTCCCTCTACCCGTAAGGCGGCATGGCCCCTGCGGGCCAAGAGGGTATGCAATCCCGCAAAACGGCAGCGTCCACTCTGCTACGCCTGATCTACGCCGAGGAAAAACAAATGAAATTAAAAAAAATCATTTTGTCAGTCTCATTTCAGTGTAAATTACCCGTAGAATTTTACTTCGTATTGGTAACCAGTCAGGTGGACACTTAAAAGAGAGTGAGTGGAATGCTCTTGTCCCCGTGCCTTTCTTTACTTTTTAACTTCCTGTAGCGTTGGTTGAACTGTCTGAAAGCCAAAAACTTTCCTCCGCGTTTTCCCCCCACCCCACCCCCTTCCCTTCCGAATGACTCCGCCGACGGCGGCGAGGAACTCGCGTGCCCTTTGCCGGTTCGATGAGCACCGCAAATATTTGCGACGACGCTTCGCTCGCGGCCACCAGGTGCGAGGAACAGGTGCGCGATCATCATGTTTGCGTGATTCCGCCGCCGGCTCCTGCTCGGGTGACGGCGCGTTAGAGCAGTGATAGCGTAGCGTAGCGCGACAAATATTGTTCTTCTTTTGCGACCGCGTCTGGCATCTTTTCCTCGCGTGCGACGACTCTTTTAGTGTTAACTCGTTGTATACCATGAACCAGTGGGCGGCCGAGTCGATGTCAGGTGACGTAGTCAGCTCGGCCGCAGTACCGGTTTAACATTTTTTTTTACACAAAATAGTTAACACAAACGAAAGAGTTGTGTTTCCTATATTTTCCACACACTAACATTTTTTGGTGGACTTTTCTATAGTACGCTGTTTACGAATCTCTGTGAACCTGCGCGGTTACCTGACCACCTCCATTCATTTCTCTATTGTGCTGCACGAGGCAAGACGAAGTGGTTCGTAGTAAAAAAAGAATTTATTGGACGTACAACTAAGTCATGGTGGTGTAATACCCTGGTCTGGTCGTTTATTCTCTGACGTTACAATAGTTCTAGCTGTCCTGGCCGTAGCTGACGCTGAAGGAGCCCAGCGGGCCGCGCAGGTTGAGCGAGGCGTCGCCGGAGATGGTCAGGGCGTCCCTGGCGGCTGAGAGGGCGGACAGGGGGTTGCGGATGATGCTGGTGGCGCTGCTCGCCGAGTCCACGGCGTTGCTGACCACGCCGGAGGCGAGGTTCGCCGCGGTGTTGGCGAGGCCGCTGGCCAGGTTGAGGCCGGCGTTGTTGAGCGAGGCGACCCTCGCTGCCCCGGTGGACACGCCGTCCAGGACGGCGCCGCGCACGCTGTTGCCCACGTTGGCGCCGGCCTCGGCCAGGTTGGCGGCCGTGTCGACGGCGCTGCGGGCCAGGTTGGCCACGGTCTGCACGCGGCTGACGGAGCGGTTGCCGCTCTGCCTGCCGCGGGAGACGAGGCCGTTGGTGAAGCGGGTGGCGAGGTCGACGCCGCCGCGGCCGAGGCCGGTGGCCGCGTTCACGCCGCGCAGAGTGGCGTTGATGCCACCCTGGGCAGCACCGCCGATGCGGTTAGCGAGCCGGCTCCTCAGGGTGTTGCCGGAGCCGACGCGGTTGGCGACGCCCTGTTGGACCTGGCTGCGGAGGCCGCCTGACAGGTCGGCGGACACGGCCAGGTTGCCGATCTGGAAGCCGAGGCCGCCGGAGCCGCCGCTGGTGCTGTTGCGGCCGCTAGCCCTGCGGTTGCTGCCGATGCTGAGGCTGGGGAGGCTCATGCCGGGGAGGCTGAGGCCAGGGAGGCTGAGGCCACGCAGACGGTTCTGGCTAGGGCTGCTGCTGCTGGACCGTGAGAGGCCGGCGGTGAGGCCTCCGAGGAGGGATTCGCCGCGGCGAGCAGCAGTTTCGGCGGCGCCTGATAGAAAGAAAAAGAAAGAGCACAGGTAATGCCTGAATCTTGATTTCTTCTTCTGATCGGAGAGCGTTCCCCACACCAACACTTACCTGAAGCACTACGGCCGAGAGTGGAGCCCAAACTGGAACCAAGGGAAAGGGAGGGCCTGCGACCCAAACCACCCAGACCGCCGCTCAGGCTAAGTCCGAGGCCGTTTGAGTTGGAGCCACTGGGCTGGCTGCCTCCGCGACTGCCGCCCAGGCTGAGGCCGAGGCCGTTTGAGCTGGAGCCACCGGACTGGCGGCCACCCATGCTGCCGCTTACACTGAGGCCGAGGCCGTTTGAGCTGGAGCCACTAGGCTGGCTGCCTCCGCGACTGCCTCCCAAACTGAGTCCGAGGCCATTGGATCCGCTGCCGGACCGACGGCCACCCAGGCTCATGCCGAGTCCGAGGCCGTTCTGGCCGGAGCCAGTAGACTGGCTGCCTCCGCGACTGCCGCTTACACTAAGTCCGAGGCCGTTGGAACTGCTTCCGGACTGACCACTGCCGCTCAAGCTAAGTCCGTTAGATCCGCTGCCAGACAAGCCGCCACCAAGACCGCCACCAAGGCTGCCGCCGAGGCTGAGGCCCAGTCCGTTGCGCCTGGACATGCCAGGGAGGCTGAGGCCGAGGCCGCTGGAACCGCTTCCGGACTGACCACTGCCGCTCACGCTCAGTCCGTTAGATCCGCTGCCAGACAGGCCGCCACCAAGGCTGCCGCCGAGACTGAGGCCGAGTCCGTTACGCCTAGACATGCCAGGAAGGCTCAGGCCGAGGCCGCTGGATCGTCCGTTGGAGTCGGAGCTGCCAGACTGACCGCCCATACTGCCGCTGAGGCTGAGGCCGAGGCCGTTGGAGCGGCCGTTGTCTTCAGAACCGCTACTACGGTTGACGCCGATCGCCAGGCTGGGGCCTCCCCTGCCGCCCAGCTGGAAGGTCCTGGATGTGGTGCTCTGCTGGCCGGAGGAGCCAGAGGCGCGGATAGAGGTGCTGGACTGCTGGCCGGCGGTGCTGCGGCTCGAGGAGCTGGCCTGACCGGAAGCGATGACCCTCGCGTCGATGTCGCTGACCTGAGAGTTGATCTTTCGCTGAGCCTCCTCGGCGCGGCGCTGGAGCTCGCTGTTTGAGTTGCTGCTGGATGACGAGGTCCTGGGGGCGAACCTGTTCGACGAGGAGGTGCTGGCGCTGACGGACACCCCGCTGTTTCCCCTTCCTCTTCCGCTGCTGCTGCTGCGTCTGCCGCTGTTTCCGGTTTCGACTTCAAGGTCCATGTTGGCGTCGAGAGCCTTCATCATCTCGAGGAGCTGGTTGTGCTCCGCATCGCTGGCCGAGAGGTCGGCGCTGCCGGAGGTGCCGAGGTTGGCCCTCACGCCGGAGCTGCCCACGCTGCCGCCGGCGTTCACCCTGCCGGAGCCGCTGCCCCTACCGGAGCCCCTGCCGGAGCTCACCTGCGCGTCGCCGTCCACACCGAGGCCCACATTGCCAGAGACGTGCCTCTTGGCGCGGTGCTGCTGCTCCCACTCCTCGTCGTATTCGGACGATGACGAGGCCGACTCGCTCTCGGAGAAGCTGACGGATGCGGCGAAGGCCTGGAACATGCGCAAACTCGTCGTGAGAGAGAGCAGAAGACGCGGGGCAAGGCGACCCGGGCGTTTTTACAACAGCAGGAAAACGACTGGCCGAGAAACTTCATTTCACAGACGTAAACCCCCTGAAACCACTGTAACAGTATCTCAAACTCGGCCTGGCTGCTTTCCGACCGCACACTATACTATACAGACACGGGTTTGTAAACGACACTCGTAACGATGTAAGTCACAAGTCACAAGTCACAAGTCACTCTACTATTACTCACGTTTACTAGCAAAAGCGCGGCTAGCGCTACGAACAAAGACTCGCGTGCCATGCTTGGGGCGCGGGGGTGGCAAGTATCTGCTGGGCCGGGCCGCCCGCCCGTCCCTACTTATACTCAAGGGCGCCACTCCGTGCGGCGACGCCAGCCTGTGCAAACCGACGTCACACCCGCTGTCAACACGCGCGGGTCGCGCGGCACCTGCCGATGTGCTGCGAGCACCAGCACGACACACCACACCCGAGATTGCGAGAACCTGATGGAAAAGACCCCCCCGCTGGAACACATGATGACCCTTGCACACTTGCACTTGTTGAAAGGCGGGTACGGAAAGTCTGCTTCGCACGTCTTAAAAACAAGACAAAAACAACGAGATCGGGTTAACTGGGAGAACAAAAGTAGCACTCGGTCACACCTTTAATGGTGTCAAGTAATGCCTTTACAAAGGAACTAACTTTTAGCAGCACCTTCAGACACTAATTAATGTCCTTAAAGCACGGGTATAGCCAACATACACCATTCCAGTACCCCCCCCTCCCCCACTTCTTCCTCCGTTGTCTGCCTGGCAATAAAGTCACCCCGTTCACCACGGATGAAATCCACGAGATTTCAAAGTGAAAAAGTTTGAATCGCTTTATTCAAAGACGCGAGATTCTTCTTCGTTTTGCAACAGGTACATATGCAGTGTATGACCAGCAGACCAAGAATAGAACTATTACGCGGGTTGGGCCGTCATTCCGACCGACTCATTCGTTTCGTACAACTATGACGACAGGGCCGCGAGACCGATTCCAAGGAATTGAACCTGGCCGCCCCTCACGGTCGCCCTCACCGTGACGCAACGCGCGCGCCTTGTCACGTCACAGACGTCGTGCCCCGACCCGGTCCGACTTTCCCGGGGGTTCGGAAGTATAAGAAGTCCGCTGCTCTCCCCACAAATGTAATTATTATTCCCCCCGACCACCATTGCTCTCATCAATGACCGGGCACGTGACAGAGTAAGTCTCCGCCGACGGCAGCCCTGAGCCCCACCACCCTCCTCTCTCTCCACCCCTCCGCCAAGTTGTCTGCTGCGGCGGGATACGGGGCGGCCACAGCCGCCGCCACACCAGCCGCTGCTGCCGCTTCTCCACAGACCAGCGCAAAAGCTCGGGGAAGTCGTTTTCGGCCCAATTAAGGCTGGGAATCATTACAAAAGCGGGGGTGGTGGGAAGGGAACAGTGGAGAGTCGACCGAGAGAGGAGGGCGAGGAGGAGGGGGTG
>NW_026267189.1:1514012-1517043 GCF_000697945.3 Frankliniella occidentalis | reverse complement strand
TCAACGTGACATCTCAAGCTGGCTGTCTGTCTACATGCACTACTGTCGAGTGTCTTACCTTGACGTAGATGCAAGATGGGTGGATGAGCTTCCTCTCGCGTGTCCTGGCTGGAGCAGACTGGCGGGATCGTAGGTAGGCACACGCACTCTGCTGTTCACTCTGCGTGCCTGAAACACAGCGCGGGGCGTCACGTTAAAGCAAAACTCTTCAAGCCACGCGGAACACTGCTTAGTCCTGGGGTGCCGAATATGTGGCTATAGAGCCGCCTGCGGCCGACGCCCTAGGTTTGTGCACTGTCGACTATCTCACCTTGGCGTAGATCGCGTAGATGCAAGATGAGTTGATGAGCTTCCTCGATCGCCAGCTGGCTGGAGCGGACAAGCAGGACCGTAGCAAACGCTGCGAGCTGCGAACTGGACTGAGTGTGTGGACTGACAGACTGGTGTGGTGTGATCTGCTTACTTGCTGATGCGCGCTGCGCTCGCTCGGTGCTCGCCCCCCCCCCCCGCCCTCTGGCGTGAGGCGGGCGGGGAGGGGGGGGGGGGGACAGGCAGCGGCGGAAGGACTGCTAACCCTCTTCGCCCCCCGCTTCCCCTCTCGCCCTCCGCGCTCACGCCAGCGTGAGCGCGCGCTGAGCGTGAAAACTACAAAATTCTTAACTGGAACCTCACCCCCACCTCGCACAAGAATTGCCTGATCTGTGACTACGCACTGCGTATTGAATGCCACCAATTTTTTGACAGATGATACATTGGGCGTGCTATCGCCGCTGCCCCCCCCCCTCCACCTCCCTGCCACTCGCACGCGTCAGCTGAGTTAAGCGTGTAAACGGCCGATTCTTCCAGCAGCTTCGCTTTGGTCAGCTGGAATCTTCGAACACGAAATGCGGAGGGATTCGGTTGAGGGCGCTGATAATAAGCGGCTTTTGAGCAAGTCTTATGGGCTGCAGCGAGGCGTGTCGAGGAAGGGCACAAGTGAGCTTGCATTTTGTCAGAAACAATGATCATTTATTTATCGTCAAATGAACCTGACACACAAAATGAAACTAAATAACAGTACCCTCGTCACATTTCTTATGAAACAAAATTCATAGTACGAGACATTCACAATCAACCACAATCCCATCACACGTGTACCCACGTGCAGGCGACAGTAACGGCGCGTCTATCGGCCTTCTGCCAGTCGACGTCGTCGGCGTGGTCCTCCGGAGAGGGGCACTCGTCGGGGCCGTGCGAGTAGAGGCCCACCTTGCCCACCTTGTTCCACTTTACTTCCCGGTGGCAGCCCTCGGCGCACGCCGCGCAGTCGTCAGGACCGCACCTCCTGCGACCGCTGCGCCAGACCCGCACCAGGATGTGCAGCGCGGGGTTCTCGACGAGCGTCGCCTCGACCGCGGTCCCGTGCACCCAGGCGTGCGGGCACTGCCCGCTCTCGACGCCCAGCTCCAGCCGCCTCAGGGCCGGGGCCGTGGCGGGGGTGATGCTCTTGAGCAGGGCGTCGTCGGGGGTCGCGCTGGTCACGTCCAGGTGACGCAGGGCGGGCAGCGAGGGCAGCACGCCGAGCAGCGGGCGCACGTTCTGGAAGCCCTCGAGGGCCAGCCGCTCCAGTTGGGACTGCTCCGACGAAGCAGCGAGGGCCTCGCACAACTCCGTGCAGTACTCGGCGGTGAGGCCCTTCGCACAGTTCTCCAGGTGGACTCGCTGCAGTTGGCTGGCCTGGCGGAGGAATTTCGCCACCCTCTCGAGACGGTCGAGCTTTTTGTTGAGACAAATGAAGACGTCTCGGAGCGTGCTGCACGCTGCCATGGCCTCCAACCACCGAATCGAGTCGTTGCACCGCAAGCTGCAGAGTCTTGGCAAGGCAGCAAACAGGGCGACCGTCGCCGGCTCCTCGAAGTCATCGTGCGCCAGGATGTGGATCTCCTCCAGGGTGGCCGCGTGCCCGACCAGGATGGCGTTGGTGAAGGACGCCGAGTAATCGTCGACAAGGCAGCGGAACTTCGTGAGCGAGGACCTCGACGGCCCGTGTACAACGGGGTGGGAGGTCACTGGTAGATAGCCAAGGACGTCGATCGACTCCAGACCGGAGCACGACGCGACCGTCCTCACCAGCACGTCGGCTACGGTGTTCATTCTACACGTCAGGTGACAGAGCTCAAGTCTCCTGAGGCGCCCGAGGGATTCCTGCTTGTACACTATGAAGGCGTACTCCCCGGGGTTGAAGGCGGGGGTGTTGAAGAAGCCCTGCGCCTGCCGCAGTCTCAAACTAGCCACGGCGCACCAGGTTGAGGTCGCCGCCAGGGTCGGGACTCGGCCCGTCACCGTCAGCATTTTGAGGCACGGGGCCAGGAGCAGCACGGCGCCCGCGCGGGGGTGGTCGTCGGCGAGCGATCGGTGGCCCCAGACGTCCCGGTGCAAGGCGAGGCCGCAGAGCCTCTTGCACACGAGACGGCAGGCCAGGACGTCCTCCAAGTCCAGGAACTGCATCACCGCCACGAGCACGTCGTCCGGGAGCTGCTCCATGGTGACCAGAGACTCTGCCATCGGGGCGCACGAGGGACGTTCACTGCGTTCTAGAAACACGACGGGACCTGAAGTTAGTGCACAACTACTAGGGGGCCGTCGGTCGGTTTGCGATCGGTCCGGGAGTACGGTCGGTTTCCTAGCCGTGGCGAACCACGAGTCGCTCCTATAGGAGCTGCATCCACGACCTGCGCTGCCCCTGTCGCGATATCCTCCCTCGTGAGTTTACCCTGCCATGGGGTAGCTTGCGATTCATCCCTGCCCCGCGGATGACCTTCACCTTCACGTCGCGACCCGCGGCTTGTCGTCTCGCGGGGTGCTCGCGGTAGTCGCGGTCGCGGCCGTTGCGGCGGCCTCGAGGGCGTTTGGTGTTGGTAACGGTGTCTGAGCGGTTTTCAAGGAGCGGCTCGTCACGGCCAGGAAAATGACTGTACCTGCTGACCGATCGCAAAATCGAACGATCTTTCGGAAAGACCCTAAGTTACAAGTGAGACAACGCGCCTGTGTG
>NW_026267189.1:1499557-1504787 GCF_000697945.3 Frankliniella occidentalis | reverse complement strand
CTCCTCCACCGAGCCTCGCCGACCGCACCATCACCGCCAACCGATGCAGTCGATTAGGGGAAATCAGGTAAAAATACGCGAGGAAATCTACTCGCGCGCTGCGAGCTCCGTGCTCCGTATAGCTCCCGCACCCCTCATCAGAGAAAACAAGTCCGTGAAAGAGCGAAAAGCAGGACAGAGAGCGAAACGGAGTGCCCGCGGCGAGAGCGAGAGCAAGCTAGAGATAGCACAAGATGGTTCGTTAAAAAAGCAAGTGCATAAAATAAAGGTTTGACAAAATCCTGAATCATGGATACTTTATGCCTTTTGATCAGTGATGTCAAAGTTCCTTTGTCAAATGGAAATGACACAGTCAAGCATGCAGAGCGTGATGCTTATTATTTGATTGCTAGAAATATTTTCAATTATTCTCTCCGACAATTTGAAAATATTTGGACGAGAACTCCATTTAAACGGAGGAAGCGCCTGGTGCGTAGGCAGTCGACGGCCACGCTTCTTGGGCTGGTGGCCTACCCTGTCGTCGTCAGGCGTCAGGGGCTGGGTAGGTGTGAGGTTTTGCGCGCTTGCGAGAGAGACAGACAGAGAGACGGAGGAAGAAAGGGAGAGAGGGAGAGAGGGGGAGGGAGAGAGGGGGAGGGAGAGAGGTAGAGGGAGAGAGAGAGAGAGACGGAGGGAGAGAGAGAAAGAGAGAGAGATAAGAGAAAAAACTTACACCAGTCTCTCTCTCGCTCTCCATCCATCCATCCATCCCTTCTCCCCGATGACAGCCCCCCCCCACCCAATCGCTTTTAATCAGCGGCCGCTACTGCTTTTGCCGCTTTTGTCGCCGGCCTCGCTATTCGCACGACGCGACGCCCTGAATTATTGCCGCCAAAGTGCGCGCAGGACGTGGCGGGGCGTGGCGTGGCGTAGCGTAGCATGGCGGGTCGTGGCGAGCGTGGCGGAGCGTGGCGGAGCGTGGCGTAGCGTGGCAGGGCGTGGCAGGGCGGAGCGTGGCGTGGCGGGCCGTGCGTCCCGCGGGGCAATCATTAGCCCACGCCGCTGCTGAGCCGACAATACCCCGCCCGACTGCAAATAGTCACTCTTCGTCGCTGCGAACATAGCCAGGCCACGATCAGGCCGCCGCCACGCTCGGGGCCCTCGGAGCATGATTAATTTCCCCGACACGCTCTGCCCTGCTGCAGCTGGGGCCGACTGGCACACGGCGTATAGGCGGCGGCGGCAGCAGCAGCAGGAGCAGCAGCAGCGGCGGCTCGGTGCAAGGCGCGCGGGGTATCGCCTCCCTCCCTCGGGCGCCAGGGGCCGGGTAGGCCGCGCGATGCGCGCGCGCTCGGCGTGCTGCCCGCCCTCACGGCTGTCCCCGCCGCCGCAGCGCAGTGCGTCCAGTGAGGACCCAAAGCACTCCTTTGTGCTCAGCAGCGCAGCGGGAGCTTGCAGCTGACACACTGATAAACTAAGCATGCAGCTACCTACGACACTTGTGTGCCAACTGAAAGTTGGATACTTGGATGCATGTGTGCAACTCCGCATATTTTGCACAGTGAGCGTTTAATCGAAGGGAGTGTTCAAAAGAGGAGTTGCACACTTGCAAGAGCACACCTATCGAGTTTAACACTTTCAAATGGAGGTGAACTATTCAAACGAATTCGCGAAAGCAGTCGAGAAATAGTATGAATTCTGAGAGATAATATTTAATTCAGGTAGGATGAACCTACGCTCTTACAACTAAGACTGGTCGCACAAGATGTGTTGAGCACCCTGTTTACTGAATATGAAATGCACAAGTGCGTACAATATAAGGATCCCTGTCTGCGTGCGTGAGTGCGCGCGCGCGCGCGCGCGTGTGTGTGTGTGTGTGTGCGTGTGTGTGCGTGCGTGTGAGTGTGTGTGTGCGAGCCATGCGCCGCGTCGTGCTGCTCATAAAACAACTTGGCCAAAGTTACGGCGAAGGCGCTTTCATCGCAGGGGTGCTTTCTAATTGCACCGAGGATAAGGCTGAGCTGACTCCGCTCAGGGGAGGGGAGGGGAGGAGGGGCCCGTCTGAGCGGCGGGCCGGGGCGCACGGCGAAGGAGAGACTTTTCACCTTATCCGGCTTTTGTTTTTCAAAGGCTTTCAAAGAAAAGGGGTACACGCGGCCTGTAAAAATGAGTTTTTCTTTTACACGCACTGGGCGGCTGGGAGGGGGGGGGGGGGGCGCTTGGTGGCGAGGGCCGACCAGATGAGTTGCTTAAACTTTGAGGGCTCGCGCCCTCCCCCAGCTCGCCTCCAGCCTTCATCCAGCCGGGCTCCAGCCGACATCCAGCCCGCGTCCAGCCTGGTCCAGCCCACCTCAAGATCGTTTCCAGCTATCCTCCAGCCCACCTCCAGCCCCAGCCCACCTCAAGTCCGCCTCCAGCTCACCTCCAGCCCAACTCCAGCCCACCTCCACCAGCACACCTCCAGCCCACCTCCAGCCCACCCGCCTTCTGCCGGCACAGCTTTGCGCGCGCACCTTAATAAAATACGACTAGGATGACGTGTTTCCATAAAGCAGACTACGGGGTAAATAAACAATACTCTGGTTTAGCGGAGGATGTCGAGTCGAGTGAGGAACCCCGCGCCCCTCACGTCGGCCGGCATAGCCTAGTGGAATCCCCGACATCACAACAAAGACAAAAAGGCAAACGTGAATCCACTGCTAAATATTAGAGACACTCAAAGATACGGAATCTTAACGTTCGTGGCAGTTTTACAGCCTTCTCTGCAAATGAAAGTGTATAGAACAACATGTCAGTTTTAACTGTGAGACTAAAGAGTTCCACATACTTGAAACTGCAACTTTCTTACCATGAAAGAAAATTTAGTTTCTAAGGACGACATCTTTTTCGTCTTAAAATAAGCATTTCAAACATTTTTGATACAATTTCCAAAAATTCTTTGTTCTCCTAAAAATCGCAATCCCACAACATGTAGGCTCGTTTGGAAGACACGTGTCCCCCTATCCACACTATGGAATCCGTGCGAGCCAATTTCGAACAATATACTTCGTAGTGCGTAGGTTTCGAAAACCAAGCAATCACGTTAATCGCCTGCAAGGTATTATACCAGCGCATTTCCGCTGTCACCTTGCACCTCGAGAGTTACCTGGTGGGTACTTGAGTCTCAATGGATTTACTGAGAAAGTCGGGTAATTTTTATCGCTGGACTTCCAGGTTCAGCCTTTACCGTACGGTACGCTTTCCGATCCTGCTGCTGCTTCTGAATTTTGGATGCGGGTGTAAGCATCCCGCCCCCCAGCTCCACCCCGTGTATGGCTGCCGGATCTCGACCCCCCCCCCCCCCCGCCCCCGCCTTCCTTTGACAGAAAAAAAACAAAACCAACAAAGACAGAGGGGGAGGGGGGGGGGGGGGGGGGGGGGGGGGGGGGGGGGGACTGGGTAGGTGGAATGACTTAAACTGGTCGGGAAGGGGGTGCGGTAGGCGAGGAGGGGCAGACAGACATTGGGATCGTGATGTTGGTCGGATGAGAGGGAGGGGTGGGGGTGGAGTACGGGGGAAAGAAGGGGGCAAAGAGGATTACTTGGATGCGGGATTTTCGTCCTGTGGGAGAAAGATGCAGTAAGTGAGACGTGGGAGAAAGAGGGCGAGATCGAGAGAGACAGAGAGAGAAAGAGAGAGCAAGAGTGGGGAAGGGAAGAGAGAGAGAGAGAGAGGGAAGCAGTGTATGTTCTGTGCCCCATTAGCCCCCTTGGCCCCCTCCCCTCCCCAAGTGTGTGGACCTCGCCTGAAATATTGGTGGGGCTGAATCCGCCGGCTGGGGCTGCCCTGCCCGGGGTCCGGGGGCCCGCCTCCTGGGGAACTGTTGCACGCCCCGCCGCCACTTACGGACGACGTGCCCACCCTACAGCGATAATCTGTCTTCTTCTTCTTCTTCTTCTTCTTCTTCTTCTTCTTCTTCTTCTTCTTCTTCTTCTTCTTCTTCTTCTTCTACAACTTGTCGGTTTGCCGGCGCGTCTGCTTCACTGAAAGTCAACTGCGTTGATCTTTATTTCGAGCTATACGCGCCTTTCTCCGCCCTCTCGCTACCCCTCCTCTCCCCCACTCGGAGGGGTGCGTTCAGGAAATGACACGTCCAACAGCACGGCCAGCACCAGCAGACCAGCAGCGCACGCTCGCTACTTTGATATCCGTGCAAACAAAACAGCAGTAGTAACAACGCGCCCCCCCAAAAAAGAACATTTCCGTCGGTTGTTTTGCGAGCGTGCTGGTCTGGCAGGGCTGGCAGCAGGGCCGGTCGGTATAGCGCACGCTGCCCTGCCGCCCCGGTCCGCTAATGACCTGTTAGCTAGTTGTTCGGCTGCTGCTGGTCCAGGCTGCTGAGCGCACCGCCCATTTTTACTTTGTTTTAGTATATATTTTTTTTCCTTTTTGCTGCCGCTGCAAAATGTTTCTGCTGCAACTGCAGCAGCGGCGGCCGGCCTCACGGCTTGCCTCACGGCTGGCCTCACGGCTGGCCTCACGGCCACGGCTGGCGAGCGCGCGCGCCGCCGGGGAGGATCTCTGCTCCCGACACACAAATAATCACCCGCACCGCACCGCAGCTCCAGCCGGAGTAAACCTGCAAAACAACAACGCGAACGGATGGATTAAAAGTAAAACAACGAGATAAAACACACGGAAAAAGAAAGAAAAGAAAGTTGCGGGAGGGAAAGGAGGAAAGAAAACTTTAAGAATCTTTGCTCCTTTCCCCGTCATCTTCCCCCCCTCTCTCTCTCTCTCTCTGCTTTTTCTCGCGCGCACGAATCTGAAACTCAGCTCAACCGGAAACACTGTCGGCCGGTTTTGTGATGCAGGCAGCGATCTTGGACGGGGCACCAGCAGGACGTGGATTGAAATGGGGTCCGGAGCGAGGGAGAGAGAGAGGGAGAGGGGAGATAAGGGGGGGGGGACATTAACTGAAGAATTGCTGGGAGCGCAACAGAGAGCCCAATACCAACATCCCGCAAAATATTTTCTCGAGTAATGTGTGGACTAATCCGGGAATCTTATGGCTGCTGTATCAAAAGAAAAAAACAAGAAAAAAACAACTACAACTGTGCGCAACACGATCTGATTTGCTAAAACTACTTACTACATGAGAGTATCCGTGCTGTGCGGTATTGTGTGTTTGTTTTGTTTTATTCGGCGATAAGGGAGAGAAGAGAGAGGGGAGAGGGAGAAGAGGGAGGATAGGGAGGCATCTTACGCTCC
>NW_026267189.1:1495866-1497975 GCF_000697945.3 Frankliniella occidentalis | reverse complement strand
CTCGCACAGTATGTGCTCAGGGGGATGACCAGCCAGCACGAGCCGAGAGGCTGACCCGGAGCAGTGCGTCCTCGTGAGCCCACCCGTTCTGCAGCACCTGCGATGCAGGCACGTTGGAGACTGGAGACAAGCCTGCAAACCGACTGCAAACCGTTTCGCCCACGGAAAGATCACGACGACGACGTCGTGGTTGCGTCGAAATAACGTCAGAAACGCGATACAAACTCGGCCTCCCCGCCCTCCTCGGACGTCAGTATGACGTCATTACACAACGGTTTTGTTTTGTTAGGGTTAACCTGGACTCGCCCCACCTGAGAGCAGAGCGGCGGTCCTGCAGCGGCCGCACGGCTCAGCGGGTCGGCAAATCGGGGCTCGGGCGAGTAGAGTAGAGTACGGGCACAAAGCCATTAACCGTGCTGTCCGACCCACCCTGGCCCGGGCTCCGTAATGTGCTGGCGTGTTTCAAACTTTATCATCATATGGTCGTGCGCGCCTGGGCGGGGCGGGGCGGGGCGGGGCGCGGACCTGTTGCCACGCTCCTTTGCTTTACGCCGACCGGAAAGCTAGAGTCAACGCTACTCCCAGCGGCAGCACCGCGCGTACCCCCTGTTTTGTTGCCAACCGCTCACACGCAGGCTTGTAATGGAACGCATTTGCTATCGCAGATTACAAAAATGATAACAAAGCTTGTAAGTATTGAAAACCACTTTGATAAAAACGTTCAGGACTCTTATACGGCGAAAGGACTTGGCCACTAACCCGCAGCACACTGGCCAGCTCAACACCACTTACCACTCGACGCTGACCCTCACAACTTTAGCACGGCCTCCCCGCTCCCCTCCTTCCCTAACACTACCTTTCCTGTTTGCCAAAGTTTCGGGGAGCGTCCGGACTACACACACCACCGCACCCTGGGCCTGGCCGAGCGCGCCGCAACATCACGAGGGTAGGGTGAGGGCTCCAACGCCGGTGGGCGACCAGGACCAAGATATATATTATCTTATTTCTTTCTTTAATTTTGAGTGAGATCAAAATACAATGAATCTTTTCATTGCGATGTATTACTTAAAAAAATTCAAAGTCGATTATTGACTATTTTGCGTTAGCAACACAAAAATAAAACAAGATTAACCTAAATAAGCACCGGAGTTTGAAAGGGAGAAGAAGAAAAATGGGACGTGGAGGGAACTTTGGGCTCATTCGCTAACCCACACCACCGTGGTGGTGGTGGTGGTGGAGTGTGAGAGAAGGGGGAGGAGGACGGAGATATGAATTTTATAATTAATGGCTGTTTTAAGGTCGCCGCGCTCGCTCTGCGAGGAGCGGACAATCTGTCCGACATGGCGGGGGTTGGCTGGCCCGGGCGTGTAACGGCCCAGAGGGCTGGGGGTTAGGGGTAGCGGCAGCGGGGGTATGGTTACCCCCACCCCCACCCCCACCCTGTGCAGCTGGTTACGGTTACGAGTGCAGTAGTCGTAACCGCGTAGCTTATAATCACAAAGCCAATTTATATCCGCACTCCTGGGAGAGAAAGAGACAGAGAGAGGAGGAGCCCGACCCCGCCGAGGTGCCGCATCATAGCCCGGAATTGCTCGTATACAGAATACGTATTACGTCGACTCACCCATGGAAACCTTAATCTGTATTCTATATACTAGCTGTTCGGCTGAACACCTCTTCTTAATAAGGAAGATGCGTGTAAGTAACAACTATAGTTCTCTATAACTAACGTTTTAAGTTTGTATTACAAAGAAGTGTCCAAAGAGAGAATTCCTCTTATAATTCGTTTTCTATTGAAACCAATGTTATGGTTACCGGCATCTCTTTGCTTCTGCCTGTCTACTTAGCGTGACTCTGCTCTTATGCGTTACGAAGAGCGTCCCTTACAAAGAAGCTACCCTAGCCTGTAGGCTCCTATTAAGGAACTTGCGATACAGGTAAGCACACAGCGATGAGCAATTCTTTCTAAAGCAGACCCTTGATCCCTGAGTGCAGACCGACCCTGGCGCTTGTCTGTGTTGCGCGGTTGCCTATCCTGCTGGCAGCGGGGGTTCCCCCCCTCCTCGAGGGACGATAGGCGACCAGATAGCACTACGTGGTTCCTCGTCA
>NW_026267189.1:1492449-1494721 GCF_000697945.3 Frankliniella occidentalis | reverse complement strand
TACCTTTTCTACTGAAACAATGTGCAGCGCGGGCCTCGTCTTTCAACGCAAACCGCACGGTACGACGCGGTTGTACCGAGTGCACCAAAGGGTAAGGTCGCGCACTGTAATGGTTCTCTGTGTCTGTGTCAGGACCACGACACAACGGTATGCGGGTCTGCCAACGCTCCACCCGAAAGGCACCCCTAAGATATGCAATCCCGCAGCTCCGTTGTGTCGTATCCCTCGCACGTGTCATGATCGACGCACCTTTCTCCCCTCCCACGCCGTGCTCACATCACTGTAAAAAATAATAGTGATTTTACCGATAATTCGTGTAATCCATTACAGAAATAGTGGTGTGATTTGTACTACTGTAAATTTACAAGCGTCTGGAAAAATCCCCACGTGCTCTCGTAATTTAACAGGTATTAGTAAAATTACAGGTGCTCTGTAATTAAGTTTTTCAGAAACTTTCTGTAATTTTTCGAACACATAAGAAATACGGTTCAAATTGGCCAGAAAATATGTCCAATTTGCCAGTGCGTTCAAACAGCGAACAGCGAAAAGAAACCTATTTTGTGGATAATAACTTACCAACATTAAGAGAGAGGGCAGCTAGCTAACCGTAGGAAAAGTCGCGTGGACAGTAGGAAGCATGAGATGGAGAACAGACAGGCTACCTGCACAGAGCGCGCAGTAGCGCAATGGGCAAGGCATCGGGCTCACGACCAGAAGGTCGAGGGTTCGATTCCACCAGGAGTTCGAGCAGTTCAAGCAGTTTCACCAGAGAAGTCTGTCAGTGATTGACGATATGAAATGAAGAGAACAAAAAATAAAACAGCCGCTGAAAATATTTTTTCTTGCATATTTTACCTCAGAAAAATGGGGGTAAAAATTACAGGAAACATCCTTAAACATTTTCACAGAAATATTTCACTGGTAATTGTGTCAACGAACGTGTGTCCAAAAAAATCAAGTCTATTGAATTTCGGTCTATTTTCAGAATATATAGTTTTCGTGTCAAAATACCTTACCTTAAAAAAGTTGATTTTTTTGGACATACGTTCATTGACACGATTACCAGTGATTTGGTATCAGTTTTACAGAAATTTTGTTGAGTTATTTTTACAAGTGTTCTGTAATTTTATAAGCAGTGGTAATTTTACCAGACTTTCACTTGGCAACCAGTATACCTAGACTTTTTCTGTAAAATCTCCCCCAAAATTTTTCGAAACGGTGCCACCTACGACGTACCGGTTCAGTAGCTCTATGGGGGTGATGCAATAAAATGGTATGGACGGTCGAAGTGCGATTCGAAAGTTATGGGTCCAAGCTACATTCCGGCGCAAACCCCGACCGAAAAAATTGAACGGTACTCGTTCTAGAGCGAAGTACCTAGATTCCGAGTACTTACGCCCTACGTTCTGAACGGGGTGGGGCGCGCGGTCGCAACCACGTCGGATGTGATGTACATTCCCTAGGTAGTCTCCACTGAAACGGGCGCGGTCGTATAGGTGGCACCGTTTCGCCGCAGCGCGGCTTGAACCACGACACTCGTGGTACCCACCAAAAGCGATGTGAAGCTTTGACCGCGAGGCGCGTATGGTTCCGGGGGTCGTAAAACCCTCCGACAACGACTTCTATCCTTAGAATTGACTATATTTTAATTTAAAATGCGTTCCACTATACTGATTTTTTTTTTTTGAAACAGCCTAACGTGAGTACGGTGTGGGAGGGGGAAAGGTGCGTCGATCATGACACGTGCGAGGGATACGACACAACAGAGCAGCGGGATTGCATATCTTAGGGGCTCCTTTCGGGTGGAGCGTTGGCAGACCCGCATACCGTTGTGTCGTGGTCCTGACACAGAGAAACCATTACAGTGCAGTGCGCGACTTTACCCTTTGGTGCACTCGGTACAACCGCGTCGTACCGTGCGGTTTGCGTTGGAAGACGAGCCCCGCGCTGCACATTGTTTCAGAAGAAAAAGTCGGAAAAGGTATAGAGTAAGTTTAATTAGTTACATCTCAATGGGTTTCCGTCCACTTCAATAAGGGCACGAAGACAAAGAGAGGAGCAGTGAGTAAAATACTCGTCTTGAAAACACACACTCTAACGGGATCTGTAGCTTCTATTTGCACCATTTAAAGCGGTCAAATTTTTTGGCACACATTTGTGCGTTAATTTAAACATTCTCATTTGTTCGAAGTCGTGCACTTTTGCGCACAAACGTTTACCTTGGCACGAATGTTTGCACAAAAACGTGCAAATACATTTAGCGTGCATGGGG
>NW_026267189.1:1489083-1491764 GCF_000697945.3 Frankliniella occidentalis | reverse complement strand
GCCCCGCCACATCCCACCGCACCACCCCGCCCAAGACTCAAGCAAACACGGCGCATTAACGCCAAGAAATTAACAACTCTGGGAACGTACAACGTGATGACGTGCGCAAGAGTGCGATGGTGGTTGTATTTTTAGCAGTCGCTCCCAGATGGGCACGGCAGAGAACGGACCTAGTGGGCGAATCACTGCGCCCGTGCGAGTGTGCCTGTGCGTGTGGAAAAGGGGGGGAGGGGGGATCTTGAAGGCTGGAAGACGTCGGAAGGGGGAGAGCGGTTCACTATTCCTGCATGCCGGTCGTACCCCAAGATATTGCCTTTTTCTGTGTGTTTTTTTCTGTCGTCTGCACGCAGAATGTTTTTCTTTTCATTTTTTGGGGAGTCTGTGACCGTGGTATACATGTGCGTGGCTCTCGCGCACGTATTTCATCAGCGGAATGTTGGCAGCGCGGCACGCGCCCCCCTGCCCGGCCAGGAGTGCAGCGGGCTGCGGAATCCACCGGCGCAGTCCTTCCAACACACACTGTTAAAAATTCTGTACCCAGAAACAGAATCTATTCAGATCGTCCTGTACTATCATACTATTGTCAAAAATCTGTTCGACTGGTACAAATGGACAAAGACATGGCCGTGCCCGAAAAGAACATGTCTCCGGTGTTAGGTGCAGAATCACACTGTTTTTATCAGACCATTCTATAGTGAATTTTTAGCAGTGGAACGGCGACGCCGACCACCCCTGCAGAGCACCGAATCTTTCATCATAATAATAATACTCCTACGACGACTACAGCCAGCCCTCTCACGGCGCGCCCTCTACCCTTATAGACTCGCAGACATTTCATAAAACGCATTTCTGCTTCCTATGCTAAAGAAAAGTGGCTGCATCGGAGCAGCTCGTGGGGACGGCGGTGGCGGCGGCCTCCGTGCGGACTCCAAGGAGGTTGCCGGGCCAGCGCGGCCCGTCTCAAACCCGTGGCGCCGCGGGGGACGCGCTTGTGAAAACGAAAAGGGGAGAGATGAAGAAGAAGAAGCAGCACCGAGGGGAAAGGAAAAAAAAAGCACGACACAAACGAAAACGACTTTTATGCATTCCATAGCTTTGCTGCTGCTGCTATGCTGCCCTCGAGATGTGCAAGAAGGGCCGGCGGGGAGCTGCTGGTGGCGCCTCCACCCCCGCCCCGGTGCGGGGTAATAGGCGCCAAACAAAGTCAGCGTTGTCAGGTCTAATTCGGGCCACTTAATATGCACCCCCAAAGAGGATGGAGAGCTGCTGAGCGCTGGCGCCCCGCGCCCCGCCCTGACGCTGTGTATATTCTTGTTAGCGGCTGACAGGGTGCAGGGCCCCCGGTGTGCGGGGCAGCAGGGCTTGGTATCGGACGGTGCCGCCGACCCCGCGACCATCCGCCTCGCCGAGGATGCGGAGGTTCAGAGTTCAGGAAGATCTGGTGCTAGAAGGTGTCGGGACGTCGGGGTCGGGACCCCGGCGCCCACGCCATGTCGCCTCTGTGCGCTTACAAAGCGGGAGCTGCTCGGTGGTGCTGGAAATGTGTGGACCCCGCGCCCACACCTCGCCGCGCCGAGGAATACACTCGGCGAGGACGTGGCAGGTGCAGGACCTGGTGCTGGAAGGTGTCCACACCCCGACGCCCACGTCACCTCCGTGCGCTTACAGTGCTGGGGCTGTTCGGTTGTTCGGTGCCGGGCAGCGGTATTGGAAGGTGTGCGGACCTCGGCGCTCCCGGCCCAGCCCGGCCCAGCCCGGCCCGGCCCAGCCGCTAATCGGATACAAGTTCGGTCCCTTCCGCCGCGCTGCGTCCAGGAGGCTGCGGGGGGCGGCCTGCTGCAAGCGGCCCTGGTGATGGATGGTGGAAGGTGCCCCGGAGGCCCCGGAGGCCCCGCCAAGTCGACCGGAAGTGTGCAGGTGAAAGGGTAGCAGGAGGGGGCGGGGGAGCGGTTGAAAGGGAGCTCTAGGGTCGGTACGTTCGCGCGATTTCCATCATCAGCAGGGCGACGACGTCGACGATGGAGTGAATAGCAAAACGGCGCGGTCTGCGGCGGCGGTACGGCGGCAGAGCCAGATTGCACATCCCCCTCTACCACCGCTTCCCCCTCCCGCTCATCGCCCCCCCCCCCACCCCTGTTTAGCATAGTCTAGTTAAGTACGGATTCCGTGGACTCCCGCACAGACGAAGCGGAATTGTCCGTCTGTATCGTCCGGCTGGCGGATCTTCGACAAGATGAGGAATTACCTTCGGACACATGCAGGTCACTTTCGCGCGGAACTGAATGCATACAGGCTATGCGTGCGCCGCGTGCGGTCGGCCCCGGAGGCCACACACAGACCGTCGGGCAGGTGCGTCGCAGGGCCGCTGCTGACTAAGAGTCCCTCGCCGACCCCGCAGCAGCTCCCGCACGACTTAAAGTTGCATGCGAGATCCTCGGCCGGCCCCGGCGCCAACCCCATCCCACGCTCCGTCCCGCACCGGAAGCAGGGCGTGAGCGGAAGGGAGCGGGAGGGGTGGGGGGAGGGGAAGGGAAGCAGGAGAGAGGGAAAGCTGCACGAAACGGAATGCATTAATGTAAATATCCGCGTAAATGAGTTGAAACGCGACAGAAAATATAAAGCGCACCGGATCGGGCCCGCGAGATGAAAAAAGAGGGAGATGGAGAGGGAGAGAGAGAGAG
>NW_026267189.1:1478621-1483675 GCF_000697945.3 Frankliniella occidentalis | reverse complement strand
GGAGCGGCACCGGGCGGCGGCGGGCACTCGGCCCCGGTAGTGCAGCGGGATCAAGGGGAGGGGGATATAAAGTGTCCCCGTCCCTACCCCCAGTGCGTGCCGCGAAAGGAGGTCAAGTAGCCAATATATAGGTCGGCGGGGTGGTCAGCCAGCAGCAGTGTCGCAGCCTCACAGGGAACCCAAGTGTGTGAATGCCGCAAACTTTGAGGTGTGTGAACGTCGTTCGCACACATTGCGGCACAAGTAGCGTGTAATTTTTCAAAGGAAAATTCTCACTTTTACTCTCTCCGTAGGTGTAGTACCGGGTGATTTACGAATAGGTAATTATTACACACCCACACGTGTCCGACATTCAGACACTTGACACTTGGGTTTCCAAGTGCTGGGTCGCAGAGCGGCGTGGTGCGCGCGACCGTGCAGACGGAGACAGACAGGACAATGCCGAAGCCGAGCGGATGCCAAAGGGCCGAGCGGGAAGTTTGTTCCGAGTTGATCGACGGATCCCGACGGCGGCGGCGGCGTTTTGGTCGAATCACTCAGAGTTGAATCACTTTCCTACTTTCGTCACGGCGTCACGGCTGCCGGACCGAGGGGCTGGACTAACCTTGGTAAACTCTGCTGGTTGGCGTGCCGGCGGCGACACGCCGCTGCCGTATTTTCTTATATATCAAACAAAGAGTTAGACGTTTTTACGTTCAGCGAGCCCATTAGGGAGGTAGGAGAAAGTGCTCTGCACGACGCCCCCCCCCCTCCCCTCATCTTAGCCAGGTTCGTCCCCCCCCCTCCTCGCTTGCCGGTCGGGCAAGTAAGAGGCGTCCGGGGAAGCCCAGGTAGGTAACAACCAAACCGTAGCAGTGGCCGTGGTCAGGTCGTTGACCAGGACTAGGCCAGCCTGCAGCCTGCTGGGTGGTACGTACAGTACAGTGCGCACCTCAGACGGCGGTGGTGCGCAGACGACATCAGTTCAGTCAAGTCACGGTCGCATCTCTAGCTTCGGTCACATCGACAACTCGACGAGTCCTTGCCCAGCTGTACAACATAAAAGTAGGTAAGGCCAGCCGACACTGATTGTAACCCCTCACTCTCTATGTACTACGCGATCCCAAAAGGGCTGACTTTCATACACGTGATACCGGTTAATACCCATTTTGTGCTTTGCATTTTGCCCTCAGCATGGAGCAGCTGCCGAACGACTTGCTGCTCACGGTGATGGAGTACTTGCGGACAGAGGACCTCTTCGCGTGCCGCCTTGTGTGCAAGAAGCTTGGGGCGCTGGCGCTGCACCCGGGCGTGTGGCGGCGCCAGCGCTGCAGCAGCGGCAGGGCCGGGACCGGCGACAAAGCGGTGTGCCGGGTGCTGCGCCTGGCGCCGCGCCTGAACAAGCTGACCCTCCGGCTCGAGGGGAGGAGCCACCACGTCTCGTACGACAGGACGAAGTGCGCCGTGAGGGAGCTGGAGCTGGAGATGAACGCGTCCAGCGCCGTGCTCGCCAACCTCATGATCCGCAACCAGGAGGCGCTCGGCCGGCTGAGACGCGTGGCGTTGACCCTCTGTGACGTTGTTAAGGCCGAAACTGGCGCGCTGTGCTTGACGTTAGCGACGTCGTCTGTCTTGAAGAAGCTAGAAATTAAATGTTACTCGTACCCGCCTCGACTTCCCTTCGCGGATGGTCTGTCCTGCACAGTGCACACTCCGTCCCTGGAATATTTCCAGTGCAGTTTCCAGTTGGCGTCGGAGGGCTTCATTAACTTCGTGCTGGCCGGGCACGCCTCGACCCTGAAGGTCGTCGACCTCGGGGACAAGGATCGCATGACCGCGCGGTCGAGCTCGACGGCGTCCCTGCTCGCCGGTGTCGCCCACCTCCAACAGCTGACCTGCCCGCTGCTCCCCTCGATGGAGGACCTGGCGGCGAGCGCTTCGCTCACGAACCTGACCCTCTACGTGTCATCCGCGATGAAGCAAGTCGCCCCCGCGGCCGCGAACTTTTTGCGCCGCGCTCGGCACCTGCGCGACGTCACCCTATGTTACAGGTCCGACGACAGATACCCGGCTGACGTCGGGGTCGACCTGGTCGGGGCGCTAGCCGGCACGGGACAGAACGGCGTGCAAGTCCTGAACATCGAAAACACGATCTGGCCTGATGATGATGATGACGGCGAGGGTGAAGGTGAAAGAGTCCCCTACCCCTACCTTGAACCGCTGGCCAGGGCGCTCCCCTCCATGCCGGCCCTGAGCTCTCTCTCGGTGGATGTGTTTGGGGTCCCGGAGGAGCTGCTGGAGGCCATCTCACCGGACACGGCCCCGGCCCTGGACACCCTGCGCCTGACGCCTGAGGGTCCAGACAGGGGTGGTGACCGAGACCAACCCGAATGCGCTCACGGCTGGAGGCACGAGGACTCAGTCGAGAAGTTTCTCGCTCTAAATCCCAAAATCAAACTGAGCATACGCTGTGAAAGGATGAGTTGCTATAGTGAAAAATACTCAAAGTGGAAGTGTCAATCTTGCAAACAAGGTTGTCACATGCAGCACTATCGGAATAGCAAGACATACTTGTACTGTTGGGCGAGGATGTTTCCAGATTCAGAATTATCGTCTTCGAATGTACAATGAAATGTTTTGTAGGTGTCATGTATTGCATATGAAACGTAGTAACAATAAATTTGCAAAACACTGGTACTATTTGTTATTGCTGTTCCAGCTGGAAATTAGAACATGGAACCATTCCCAAGCCAACGAAATGGACAATTTCGAGATGTACTGATTTGTCGGGGGTTGGGGTTAAATCCCGTTTCATGACTGCATACTGTTTTTTCGTGGCCCTGACTCACCGTACTAACCATCCTTCAACCGCGAAGTGTGGCAATTCCTCAGCCCTAGCCCCCAGCACTCCTAGTAGCACTCCTAGTAGCACGATATCGGCCGGCATCGGCGTTAATCCTTCGGAAGGCGCACTGAATGCATGCTAAAGGTAGGGAGAAGAGTCTGGAATGTCCCAGACGGCGTGCGGAAGCATAAGCGCCGGGAGGCAGGAGATGCGAGCTCAGCGGACTTGGTCTAGAGTGTGTCCGAATAGACCTTTTCGCCCACAACGTGGCAACACAGCAAATAGAATTTTATACTTGAGATAAACCGTATTTGTGCAGCTACACAGAAGGACCGCGGTGGGCTGTGGGGAGGGAGGGGGGGGGGGCTGGGCTTGCACAAGAAGAGTGGCGCCAGCCTATGGAACAGCCCAGAAACAGACGCCGAAAGGTACATGGATGAATGCTGAGCGAATGCCCGACACACACTTTTTCCGAGATTGATTCAGAACCAGTGTTGCCAACCAATACGCCGTGTTAGCGTACGCCAGCGTAAAAGAAAACTACAAATTCTTAGCGCTCAGCGTTCGTCTTCCGTTTCTCCACTTACCAACACCCGAGACACCGCGACGGCCGCGACCACCACGAGCACCCCGCGAGACGACAAGTCGCGGGTCGCGAGGTGACGGTGAGAGGTGATCGGCGGTGTTCGTTGACTCGCGAGCGACCCTATGGCCGGGTAACCTTGCGAAGATATCGCGACAAGGACGTGGATAGGCACACCCCCCTGGCCCGACTGATTCTGGGCGCTAGGAGCGGATCCTGAGGGAATGCCCGACCTGGCCCGACGCACGCACTGTCCCTGATACCAACTTAATACGCATATCCAACCAGTGTCACACATTCAGCGTAAGCGTACGCTTGAGCTAAGCGTAAAAACGACCAACAAGTTTGTTTGTTGTGTCTTGCGCTTCTCGTTAAACAAAACCTCTGCTAAGAGTAATCATTTGTGGATACTTTTGATTCTGTGGGGCGTGGGCAGAGTGACTATTCACAGCACAGTCGTGCAAACACCGTGTCGTGTGGTTGCGTGGTTTGACGGACACAGATACTAGCTTCTTCTCGACAATACTTTATGTTCAAAATTGATAATTCTGTTTTAATTTATTCGAAGTTTGTTTGTATTATTTTTTGTTGTGATCAGTGTAAATAAGTGCCGATTTAAAGTAGTGCTTTGATGTGTTAGTGCCTCCTCTAACTAACACTTAACCTCTCTTCGTCGCCCGAGCCGGTTTCGCGACGTCTCCACCCAAGTTCACCTGTTGTTTTTATATAAGTTTACGGATCCGTAATGTCGACATTTGATCGAGTCGGTGTTGTGTGTCTTGGGGACTGATTCATCGATCTGCTCTTCAATCATCACCTCTGTGGCCGCACTTTGGCTGCTCCTGGACTCTCTGGAACATGATGGACAACTCAGTAGTAAGTCAGATTATTCTCATCATAGTTCTGTCAGGTACTGCACATGCACATGCATTCTGCTGTGCACTTCACCATCTTAGTTGACTTCTGACTATATTTTTCTGAGTGGAGACTTTGCGATGGTTCAGTTAGAGGCTGCTGCGCTGAATCAGTTACGTCACGAGCCAGAGAGGTTGTTTTTTTTTTTTTAATTTATGGACAGGGAAGGGGAAATGGTAACTGAGATTGAATCCTTAGTCCTTTATTTTTCCATTAATGATACCAGTTTCTTTGCATAATCCTGAGAAGAACAAATTTTTCTTCTTATAGTGTGGATGCTGTCACTGATATCAATGTCTGCGAATCAACTGGGTCCGTAAAGTTTTGCACAGCTAAGTTAGTCATTCACCAGCTGAGCTGAGTTTGTACAAAACTCAACTACATTATAGCGCAGTGCATGCTCCAGGGACAAACACACAGTCTAGCCTACTCGGATTCTTGGGGCCGCAAGGAACTTCACTCGACCCAAACCTTCCCCAATGCAACCTCCCTCCTGCCCTCCTGTGGGGCCCACATAGCACAGGCTCCAGTGGGCACCAGCGGGCTGGCTCCCTCCAGGAGCTCCAGGATGCCAACTAAAGGCGGAGTGGCGCGGCGTGTCTGGGCCGCAGTGCTGGAGGCTGAGGTCGGGGGTTGGTGGGCGGTGGGGGCGGCGGTGTCGGAGTGGAGGCGCTGTAAGGCGAGTGCGACCACGTCGCGAAGTAGCGCCGCCGCCGTGCGGTCTGGCCGGGG
>NW_026267189.1:1475577-1478571 GCF_000697945.3 Frankliniella occidentalis | reverse complement strand
GAAGGTGAGGGTGAGAGCGAGCTGGTTCGGGCCGGGCGGTGAGCTTGCCACGCGCTGCCACGCCACCCACCCTCCTGACTGGCATATTCGCCTTGCGCTAAGTCAACTTTACAATTCAATTTAACTTTGCACGGGGCCGGGGTCATATTGTATTGCAAATGGAAACAATCACCGGTCAGCCGGGCCGTCGCCGCCCGCCGTGGTCACGTGGCTCCGAGCAACGGCCCAGGGTGCGAGGTGCGGGGGGGGCAGTTTCTGATGTAAATACGACCGCGCGCCCGCTGATCTGCAACGACGGCCGCGGAGGAGGTTCGGAGGGTAACGCACCCTGCGACCTAAGCATCAGCATCAGCAGCAGCCAGCAGCAGCATCAGCAGCAGCAGCAGCAGCAGGAGCAGGAGCAGAAGGGGCAGAAGCAGCAGGATGTCATCGCTCACAACCAGGGTTATCAAAGACCGATCGCTGAGAGATGAATTGAAAGCGGAGCGCGCGGCGAGCACACGGAGGTCCTCCTCACGCCACCCGGGTCCCGTCTGCTGCCGGGGAGGCGGGGCGAGGCGGGGCGGGGGCGGGGCCGGCCACGCCCGTGCATCCGACTGCATATTAATATGTATAGATATTTATTAGCCGGCCCCGACGGCCGGAGCAGGGTGGGGGCGGCTCGGGCTCCCCGGGGACTCGGGGGTGCGCCACCCCCGCCGCCGCCGCCGCCAGCCAAGCTACCTGCGCGCGCCGGAGGCTTCCTCTCCGCACCGCACTCTTCAAATACAGGTGTAAATTTTCAAGCAATGACAATGAATTATTCGACTACGCTGACATTTTTCTCGAGAAACAAAACAAAACAGCAGCTATACTCAGTGAAAAATAAAAACAACTATTCTTCCCGTACAGCATTCTGTATAACTCGTAATGAAAGGAAATAAATGAATATTGTGAGCTCCAGAGTGTTATTAAAGGTTTGCAAGACGAGACGAGTAGGGTTGCGAAATTACCGGTAACAATCAATGTTACCGTAAATTACGGTAAAAATCGTAATTTACCGGAAATTTTGGAAAAATTTGAAAATTTCAATTTGAAGCAGAAAAATTGGCAATATACTATTTCTTGGCGATCGAAATTCGTGTGTACTGCCTAAAAAGTGACGGAATCCGGTCTTAGCTATACTTGTTGGAATATTTGTGTTTTTCATCTTGTTCTCATCAACATCAGTTGTATAGTTACCAGACGTACACATATAAAAATCGTTATCTAAAGCTATGCCTTTTAAACTTCAGAATAATGACAAATTTGCTATCTGGTCTCTAAAAAGTGACTTTAAAGGTGATATTATGTCATATTTACTATTCCAAATGTGACTTTTGCTTCTGAAAAGTGAGTTTTTAACTCATTTTGTAGGGTTATTATTACCGTTTTTTTCAACGTTACCAAGCTTTTGGTAAATTACCGTAAATTACCAATTTTTCCGGTAACGTTACCGGTAACATTACCGGCCGTCGCAACCCTAGAGACGAGGCAATGGCCAGCGCCGGGCCGCCCATCAGTTAGATGGTCGGGTGCGGCTACCGATCATTCACCTGACTTCGCCGCTTATTATTATATCACATTTAAAAATAAAAATAAAAAAATTCTCCTCTCCTGCCTGGAACCGTATCGACAGACGCGGAAGAGAGGGTGAGTAAAAATGCCAACAATGTTCGTTATGGGCGTGCCATCGCCGCCCATGATGTGTGGCATTTCGGTGTTATATACATATGGCTTTGCACGGGCCCTTATACAATCTGCAGCTACAGAAACAAATAATCCATCAATTTTATAAATAATGAGGAGCAGAACATAGCTGTGAGATATAGCCTGATAACCGCTGATAACACTGCTTTAACTTATTTTATTTATTCCGGGGGTTTCGAAGGGGGGGAGGGGGGAGGGTCGAATAACGGTGATCAAAATGAATTAATGAGCGTGAAAAACACAAAGCAGAAAAAGAAGTCGTCACTTTCGGCAAAAGGAAATGCAGCACATGGACGGACGGGAGAGCGCGCTCGAGCCGTACACCTGCCGCTAGGCTGTGCCGCAACGCGGGCGTGCAAGCGGGTTGCCTACTCGCACGGCGCCATGAGGAGCCGGCGCCAGGACCGCCGCCCGAGAAGAGACCACGGACTGCGGTAGGTACAGTCCAGCAGCAAAATGCTGCCTTTTTTTCTTCAATACCGTCTCCGCAAACAGTGACTTTCGCCGGAAGCTGAATACTCACCACAAATTGTTTTTTCCAGCGCAATAACCCGTCCGGTTAAAAGCAACGGCATAGCGGAAGCAAAACCACACAATACGGGCTGGAATTCAATACTAGTGTATATACCCATAGCAGCGGAGGGCAGGTGCACGGGCTGCCGCCGCCGCTGTTCCAAATTCCAAATCACAGTGGCACGAGTGGGTTTTCATTTTCCCGCAACTAGGATCCAGATGCCGCCGAGCCAACGCATTCCTTCCTGGAGCAGGCGAGCCCCGGTAGCGAGCGAGCAGTGGTAGCAGTCGCGCAGAGAGGAAGTTCACCGAATTGCGGTGGTGTGCCCCGTGCCGTGTGGCCGCGCCTGGCTCTGGCCCTGGCCCCGCCGCCCGGGGTATTGGCGGCACCATCAAGGTATCGAGCCCCCACTGCGGGGCCCCGCCGCCCTCGGTCCAGATGGCCCTCCCGCTGATGCACAGCGTCCCCGCCGCAGAGCAGCGGGGCGGCGCAGACCGCATATCCCATCATGCAACGCAGAGCTGCGGAATGTACAAAGCGATTGTTACACGAGGGATGCGGCTCGATGCTACCGCTGCTGCTGCTGCTGATAGCATGCGGCTGATGCGACAAATTTATTTTTTTCCACTTCCTCCCTTCCCCTCTATTCCCTTCCCTCTATTTACTATAGGTCGTGTGTGTCGCAAATTGGCATTCCTGTGCCTCAAACACATTATTCCATCCCCCTTTTCAAAGCCGATGGCATTGCACAC
>NW_026267189.1:1465356-1466667 GCF_000697945.3 Frankliniella occidentalis | reverse complement strand
GGGGGGGGTGGAGACTCTCTGCCGTGCTGCCGTGTATAGGAGGCCGCCGCCGTCGGCATGGGACTCCGGCATCACGAGATTGCTCTGCACCCTGAAGTGTCGCACGTCTCATTGGAGCTGCACCTGAGGGAAAGCAAGGAAGCAAGAGCGTTCGCGCTGACGTTTAAAACGGCTGAAGTCAATCAAACTTTCTCGAGACAACGGATTTTACTTATCTGATAAAATACACACTATTTTTAAATTTTGATTTTCCCCCTTTTTTGGCAGTATTTCTCACGTGACTGCTAGAATTCTTTCTCGTCGTCCTCGCTGTCGTCCCCCCGGCCGCCGCTGCGGCGCACAGTGACTGTCGCTACCCAGCCGCCCGTAGCTAAACGCGGCCCGTCCGTCAGCTGCGTGTTTGTTGTAAAACTTTTGCACGCGGGTCCGAGGGGGGTGATTCCACGGTGATTCTGATCACGGCGTGGAAGAGGGGGAGGGGGGGGGCGGAGGGGGTAGGCCAGAGGACACTCCCTGCGTCCTCCAAACCTACTCCAATACCCCCCAACTCCTCTCACCCCTCTCCCCTCCCCCATCATCCCTTTCTGTGACTCGTACTGTTTCAAAACACCCCTGCTGGTTTTTTTTTGTGTGCTTTTTTTTTTTTTTTACGATTTCTATCTTTGTTTGACCGAGTGTCACAGTCGCCTCTGCTCCATCATCATTAGCCGCTGGCGCCCGCGAATAACTTCCATTCCCAGCGGAAGCAGCCCGAGCCCCGCTGTTTCGCGAGATAACCTCTCTACGCCCTGGATAACGGTGTTGGGGGGGGGGGCGGAGTGAAAACTTTGGCGGCAACAACCTTTGGAAAATCCGCGCGTGGAGTGGAGTGTGTTTCATTCATTGGTGATGATCCGAGCGACAGTCACACACACATGTGAAACGCAGAGCTGAACAGGCCGTCGTGGAGCCGGAGCGCGCTGGGGGACACACGAGTCCAGGGGATTATTTCACGACCCGAGCGTCTCCTCTCGGAGGTTCTCAGGACACCGCACCTGCTCCACCTCCTCTCCTTTAGGCGGCGCAGCCTTCAGGTTAGTGGCGCCCGCGACGTCAGAAAACATCCAATGTAATTAGTTTTGCTGACTCTCGTGTCGTGAAAGCGCAATGGCTGCCTGCCTGCCTGGCTGTCTGGCTCTTGCGCCCGGCCCGCAGCTCGGCCCGCAGCCAGTGCTCGGCACAGTGCGACTGCTGCCGGCAATTTCTCCGAACTTGCCGTTATAGTAGTCGAGCTCACCTTGACGGCTAAACTGTCAGACTACTGTTGCTCTC
>NW_026267189.1:1462016-1463774 GCF_000697945.3 Frankliniella occidentalis | reverse complement strand
GGGGGCTGCGAAGGGGAGTGTGTGTGTGTATGTGTGTGTGAGTGAAAGAGGCGATAGAAGGGAAAAAATACATCGGGGCGTTCGTAAGCCCATTAGCGAGGGACCGTACGTAAAGGTGTACGTAGGTCCAGAAACGAACCCCAGCGCAAAGTATTTTAACAGCAACCAGCAGTATAATACAAAGACAAACTCTCGCGTTGCACACTGAAAAACTCAGTATACCTATTCAAAAACAAGCAAATTACGTGTAATAATTGTCTTTGCTTGGACTTCCCCTGGCTGTGCGTTGTGTGCCTGCAAGAAAGTGTTCGATGAAAATTAACACGCAATCGTGCAACATTCGCCCACTTGTGCAAAACACAAAACTTCACAGGTATTATGCGTGCATTCTTTCTGTGCACGTGTATTTGTTGTTGTTGTTCTTTTTTTTAAAAAAAGATATAAATTGTGGACGACCCCCTAGGGCCCCTTCGCTCGGCCCTTTCGTTCGGCTCCCAACTCGGCAGTCCGCGCATCTGACAATTACCCGGCTATGATCCGCACATGGGGTCCAGAGGGGGCCTGCCTCCGCCATCAAACCCGCCTCTGTTTGCTTTGGCTGTTTCTGCACACCATGTGCTGCAAGCGGTGGACGTGCACCCTCCGCGACACGGCTCAAGACGTATCATGCCCTCCCCCTTCCCTCTCTCTCCCCCTCTCTCCCTTCCTTCCACCCTGTCTCTCTCTTTGCGCAAAGTAAAGGCGAAATGTGTTTGCTAATTTTGTTCCATTCTGACGACATAATTTATCATCCCTCGCGCGCTGCGCTAAAATCGGCGTGTCGCGCGTTGCAATGGCTGTATCGCGTAGTGGTGTGCGTGTGTGTGGGAGGGGCAGGGTGTGTGTAAAAGTAGACGTATTGTATTTATATATTTGACGGGGATTTATCGTTTAGCTGAAAAGGTATTCAGCTATAAACGCGATGGATAAAGCAATCTGGAGGGCGGTGGCTGGGTGGCAGGGCAGGGGCGGTGGAGCCTAACCTCCGCGCTGTCACATCACGCGGCCACAGGCGGTGGCAGCAGCAGCAGCAGCAGCAGCAGCAGCAGCAGCAGCAGCAGCAGTAGCAGCCTTTTCTTCGTGCGTCGCTCCGACTGCCGTACTACTATATTGCCGCCCGCGGAAAATCGCTTATGCGCCCGGCGCAATTTATAAGCGCGTGTGCGGGCTGCGGCCCGGTGACAGCACGTGTGTGTGTGTGTGTGTGTGTGTGTGTGTGTGTGTGTGTGTGCATGCATGTGTGTGTGCGCGCAGCAACGCGCAGGGATTCATACTCATATTCGCGTAGGAATGCGGTGCAATATCACATGTGTGTGTGTGCGCGCCAGCCCACCGCTGCAGCCCTACCTTGTGTGTGTTTGTGTGTGTGCGCGCGTGCGCGCGTGCGTGCGTGTGCACACAGTGCCTATACTCCCTGCAGCTGTGGTTGTTGGTAGTGGTGCAGAGTGAAAGGTTTGCGCTGCATTGTCTGTGGTGTGCCCGTCAGATCTGCTATGGCTGGGCCGAAAATGACACGCGCCGCCTCGCCCCTCCCCCCTCTCTTTCCCTGTGTGTGTGTATGTGTGTATGTGTGTGTGTGTTTGTGTGTGTGTTTCGTGCTCGTCGTGGTCGTGAGTTCGACGGTGCGGAAGGTGTAGCAGTTGCTGGTCCCCCTCCTCCACTTTCCCCCGTCGTGGTCGTGAGTTCGACGGTGCGGAAGGGGTAGCAGTGGGTGGGTGG
>NW_026267189.1:1456548-1460570 GCF_000697945.3 Frankliniella occidentalis | reverse complement strand
CCCCCCCCCCCAGAGAGCAAGAAAATTTTGGGCAAATTCTCGCTTTTCGGACAGCATGAATCCTCGCTCTAAGATTTCTAGTGGCACACTCTGTTAATGTTTGACGACGAAGAAAAAAGGCGAGAGCGAGAGGGTGAGGTAGAAAGAGAGGTATATAGCAAGAAAAAGAGAGCAGGAGCGAGTGAGTGAGAGGGAGGGAGAGAAAGAGAAAGACGCTTGAGCCTTGAGCCACAGGCCGGCCACCGACCAACGCCGCCTCTAATTCCGCGTCGTATGTCTTGGGGGTTGTTTTTCCCTTAATACGACTTAGACACGTGTTTAGCGTGGCAGGAGCAAACCAGAGAAAGAGAGAGATAGAGTGAGAGAGAGAGAGAGAGAGAGAGAGAGAGAGAGAGAGAGAGTGGGGCGAGAGAGCTCACCCCCTTTTCCACGGACGGCTCAAGGAGATTACTGGGAGGTTTTCAATTTGAGCGTTAGTAGCAGTAGGCCAGAGGAGGGGTAGTGGAAGGCGCCTGCAGTTTATCCGATTATGTCGGTCGCGTTGAGAGTAACTCCAAACATTTCGCTGCCATCAAAGTTGAACGGTCGTCCTCCCGCCCCGCAAGCAGAGAGCGCGCACGGCGCGCAGAGAGCGGCACGTCAACGCCATTGCCCCTCCCATTGGCCAATGTTGACTCTGTTGACTCTGATGACTTTGGTGACGACGCGCGGCGCCCCGGCGCAGCAGCAGCCCTTCGACCGCCAAAGTTGGTTAAGGACTCGAGCATTATACTGTTGTACCTGCAATACGATGTCGCTGAGTGAGGGGTTTATTGGATTTTCCGGAATGGGCCACGATCCCGACGCAATGAAGTTGACGCACGCGGAAAGTCACTGCGGAATGTTAGCAGAATAATAGCTTTTCCCATACAAAAAAATATGAAATTAAAAAAATAATAATGCTGTCATTATTGTATGATACAATATGTCACATTACTTTTTTTCTCCATTACAAAGATGCAATGAACTATGGCTCTATCCTGCTCTTCCTTTTTTGCGCCATCTCATTTTCATCACTCACTGCCGCGCCACTTCTCTATGGAAATGAAATAAAATCTGATCCGGCCACTGCCGCGCGGGCCGCCCCCCGCTGATGTGATTGACAGGCCGGGGCGCCTCATTTGCATACCGTCTCACCCACATCTGCTGCTGCAGTTGCACCCAGTCGCCCCTCTGTGATGCATTCAAATTTACAGTTATTGTTGTTATTTTCCTGTATAAATTTTTTTGCCTAGTGAGAACAATTTTTTTTTAAATCAATGGTTTCATAATCGTCATAAACACGGGCCAGTTGTTTTTTTGCTGAGCGAAGCGAAGCTCTCCGGAACAGTGGCCCGAGCTCTCCGGTGGACCTGGCGTGTCGTTGGTCGTGAGTCTGTCTGTCTGTCCGTGTGTGATAATAAACTTCTCCTCTTAGACTGTAGCCGACTGCGCTACAAGTTAATATGTTTTGGAATGGACAAATTACGAGCTTTCTTAATCACGAAAGAACGTGGCGATTGATTGCGTTTGAGGTATTTCATTATAATTTGTAATTCGAATTAAAAGTTCAACAGTTGGCAGCAGTTCGCCGCCGCGGCGCAGTGTGGCCATTCGCCGCTAGGTGGCGCTTGGCGCAGCAGCAGGGTGCGAGTAAAGTTGTAAAGGCTCACCTCGAGTTTTTGATACCTTCCCAACAGTGATTCAAATATCAGATTGTCAAACCAAGAGTGGAATTTTTAGTTTTAGAGTTGCGGAACTCGTCCTACAAAGTTTCGCGAGTGTCCGATAAAAATGAACCAAAGTGATATTTCGAATGGTTTACGTGTTTACTTACGTAAGTTGGAGGGGGCGGCGGTAGTGGTTTGGGAGAAATGTGCACAAGTAACTATCATTTCGGGTTCATCTTGACAAAAGAAAACGAAAATGTTTTATGCCCAAAGATGATCGGAATCGAAATTGCAGAGTTATGTTCAAATGTTCAATAAAGTGTTTAATCGCCTCTAGCGGCCAAACGGTGCGTCGGAGGTCAATTCTGACGGCAGTTTTCGCCCTTAACCCGGAGGGTTACAGGGTCGTACCTCGGCGAGACGAACAAAATGCACCCTTCGAACGTTCGATTTGGAGGAGGTGTTGGTTTGGGGAAAATGTGAAAATGTAACCAATGAGTCGGATTCATCTTGAAAAAAGAAAACGAAAATGTTTTATGCTCCATGACGATAGGAATTGAAATGGCAGGGTAATTCCCCCACAAATTGACAATGTGGTCGTTTTTGCATACTTTTACCCCTTTGGGGTCTATTAAGTATGCCATTTCGACTCTGATCGGCTCCAAGTATAAGATATTTCCTTTTTAATTTTAAAAGAAGAATCTAAATCAGGTTTTACAATTGAAATTTGAATACTTCTGAAAAATTAAAAACTTTCAATTTTTTTATTTGATCAAGTTTAATGGTGTTCACTAGTAGAATGCCTGGAAGTCACCTTATCTTACAATAAGTAATGTCTATAGATTTATTAAACACACAACTCATTTTCACAACAGCTGCAGACTTCGAAGAGGCCGAACAATATTAAAGCCAATATCGCAACTCAGGGTAGGGTAAGACCTTCAAGTTTAATGTGTATAATTTTCTTAAATCCACTGGCTTTGGCTGGAGTCATACTACTATGTTTAATGATACTCAAATAAAATGGTAAAAGCATTGAAACTATATTCTATAGTACAATGTGTTACAGGACATTCAATCAATAGACTCCAGTGACTCGTGATCCTTAAAACGCCTTGGGGAGATTTGATAAAAATGAATCAAAGAGTGACAAAGTATACTTGTCGTAGGAGAGGATTTTCAACGCAGCAAGAAAGATAGATGGATATTATTTTATATAATTGCACTGCAAATAGAGACAAGTGATACTGAGTTGAATTTCTCCTGCTGATTACCACAGGATTTGCCTTAACCAGAGTTACGATATTTGATTGTTCTAATATTAAGAGGGGGTGGGGGGTGGGGGGGCTCTACTGAAAGCTTGTGTTTAAGAAATGTATTGCCTTTTCTTATTGTAAGATAAGGTGACTTCCAGGCATTCTACTAGTGAACACCATTAAATTTGATAAAATAAAAAAATTGAAAAATTTAAATTTTTCAGGTCTTCAAATTTCAACTGTAAAACCTGATTTAGATTCCTCGTTTAAAATTAAAAAGGAATTGTCTGAAACTTGGAGGCGATAAGAGTCAAAATGGCAAAGTTGCTAGACCCCAAAGGGGTAAAAGTATGCAAAAACCAAATTGTCAATTTTGGGGGGAATAACTCTCCCATTTCGATTCCGATCGTCTTGGAGCATAATACACTTTCGTTTTCTTTTTTCAAGACGAACCCGAAATGATAGTTACTTGTGCACATTTCTCCCAAACCACTACCGCCGCCCCCTCCAACTTACGTCACATTAGTTCCCTTTTCACATTTCCCCCAAAACTAGAACCCCCCCCCCCCTCCCTGAAAAAATCAGAAAAGTCCAAAAAATCGGAAAAAAAATAAAAGATCAGAAAAAATAAAGAGAAAACAGAAAAAATTGTTGTCGTTATCAAACTTTAACCCGCTTCGCTCAGCTACCCCGTGCAAATTGACCACGCACGGGCCCCTAGTTTACAATTTTTTTTTAGCAGTGTGGGGCGCTTGTGTGGGGCCTGCCTATAAGTCATCGCGCTTCCTTGCAGCCGCATGACGCGCTGCTGTTGCGCGCCGCACAATTTTTCCCCTTTTAGAAAAGGTCGTGACTTTTGTTGTAATGAATACAAGTCGCGGCCCTGGGAGCGGCTCCACCACACGGGCTCCACACGGGCTCAGCAGCTCGCGGCAGAGCTCATATCCGCGCGCCGCGAGATGCATGCGGCCGCATTTGGCAAACGTCCGTCCGTCCGTCTGGGATGGGATGGAGTGGGATTCCACGCCTGTGTGTTGTGCGTGCGTGTGTGTGTGTGTGTGTAGGGTGTGGGATGGAG